>NC_047660.1:12671720-12972720 GCF_011762505.2 Arvicanthis niloticus | reverse complement strand
CTGTTTGAAAGAACTTCAGGGATGGAAATGGAGAGGATCCTGAGGGAAAGAAGATCCAGAAACAGGCTCAAAGTGGGATCCAGCACAAGGGAAGGTCCCAAGGCCTGACACTATTACTGAGGCTGTGGAGCACTCTCAGAAAGAGACTTATCATGACTGTCCTGCAGAAGACCCAACAAGCAGCTTTAAGAGTCAGATTTTTGCACCCAACCAATGGATAGAAGCTTCTGACCCCCGTGGTTGAATTAGGGAAAGGCTGAAAGAAGCTGAGATGGTGACCCTGTAGGAGGACCAGAAGTCTCAATCTGGACCCCTGAGATCGGTCAAACACTGAACCCCAAAGGGCAGCGTATACCAGCTGATATGAGGCCCCTAACACATGTACAGTAGAGGACTGACAGGTCTGTTTTCAATCAGAGATGATGCACCTCACCCTCAAGAAATTAGAGGCCCCAGGGAGTTTAGAGTTCAGGTGGGGTGGGGTGGGGGCTGGGGACAGCCTCATAGAGACTGGGGGTGAGTTGGAGGTATGGCATGTGGAACAGTTGGAGAGTGGATGGGGGAATAAAAGAAACCCTATTAAATATGCTGGAACTTTCATCTTGGAGTTCACATCCTCCTTAGACAAATACATTTTTTAAAGCCATTTACTCTGTGTTTTCTCATCTGAAACTGACTCAAGCATCGTCTTAAGCAGTTTTGCCAAGACTACTTGTTACTGAGGGCTGGGAAGTCACATTTCTTCACTCTGCTGAGAACTTTCCTAGCTCAACCCTTGTCCTCATCCCATTCTCTTATAAATCTTTACCCAGATTATCACAAAATATTTTCTGCTTTTCGGTCCCTTCATTGAGACCTTCTCATCTGTGCTGATCCACTTGTAATAATCATGTGACTTCTTTTAAGATGAGAATCTAGAACACTGAAAGTGGTGACATTTTCTTCCATTTTATCCTTTGCTTATAGCTTATAATGTGAATGATAGGTGTGCCATTCTCTATCTATCTATCTATCTATCTATCTATCTATCTATCTATTTATCTGTCTGTCTATCTATCTATCAATCGTCTATGTCTTACGCACACATCTATTGCTCTGATTATCCTTTATATACTACATACACCTTAGTAATGCTTTCTCCACTGATTGCTGGAGTAAAAGCATGCACTACCAAATCCAGCTTTCATTTAGAATTATATCAGTATAATGATTGACATTAAGAAACTCTCTTCAGCTTCCCTTACCTTTAGCTCAGTGGTTCATGAATGTTGAGAGAAGAAAGATGATAGTTCAAGGAAATAAAGATATAGTTTTTAAAAAGAATCATTTAAAAATATGTCAAAATAGAAGAATAAGATACTTAAGGTGAAATCCACTTCCTTTTGACCATAAAAGAAATGATGATAGAGTTATTATTACAATATGCTTTCTATATTTAATCATCATGTACTTCTGCAAGTGAGGCTAGACTTCTGATATACATATGCTATATTTTAATTGAAAACATATTTTATGTATAGCAAACATATACTATAAAAGAATGATTTCCTAGAATTTTAAACAAAAGAAGTATAATGTAGAAAAATTTGGTGACTTGTCTCTTAACCAAGTTACAGTACACAAGAAAGTCCTCTTGTATCACATGTCCCTTGGGTATGCATTGGAATGAAGTAAATCCATGCGAACTAATTTTAAAAAATGAATACATTGGAAATATAGTAAGTCGTATCAGTAATTCTTTCTTTTAACAGACTAGTATGAATAACACAGCAACACAGCATATACATGGCACAATAGCTTTAAAATTTTCCATTCTTAAACAGTAAGATAAAATCCCTATGGAATGAGGACATAATTCTTGCACAATTTTCCATGGTGGGTAAGAAAGGTATTTTTGTCAGAACAACCTAAGACAGGCTCAGTCTTGTTTATGAAATAAAAAAGGGAGAGATGTAGAAAGCTTTTGGGGCTGCTTGGCAAGAATCTTACATTGGCCAAGGACAAAATAATGGGTTACTTGGCAGGAATATGACATTAGGCTAGAACAAAGAAGTAAGTTCAGGCAGGAATCTACATCTTAGGCTAGAACAAAGAAATTATTTTAGGCAGGAATCTAAATATTAGGCTTGAACATGGAAGTAGGCTTCAGACATGAAAATGACTATGTGCTAGGACAAGGAAGTAGAGTCATATATTTTGGTCATCTTTATAAGCCCTTAGAAACAGTGATGACAGGAGTGTTCATGAAACTTTGTTTATAGTTCTTTGTTCTTTGCTTGTTCTTTGACTATTGTGTTTATTGTTTTGCTTGTTCCTTGACTATTTGCATCTATTGTATTGCTTGTTCCTCAACCTAGAACTGACCTTAATACTTGCAAGTAATTAAAATGATATAAAAGCAAATAGGAGAAGGGGGGATGGGATGGGATGGGATGGGAGGTTCTAGGGAGCAGACATAGGGAAAAGGAGATGGCATCTGAAATGTGAATAAATAAAATATCCAATAAAAAAATAAATGACAAGATTCATTAATTATTTAATTCTTTGGCTACATTTACAGGAGTTGATAGCAAAAGACAGAGTAAGTAGGGAGGGTGAGCTTTGATCCTCCAAGGCTGTTTCAAATCCAGGCATTCCACATCCTTAATGGGCTTGAATTCAGAGCAATTTCATATGTTGCTACAACGATTAAAAGTGCAGTAGTTAGGCAGAAAGCAGCAGAGGAAACTTTCTTGTTAATAAGCAAGAAAATGCTGCTTAAAGCAAATTTAGAGGTTGTGTTTTACTCCATTTGCCAACTCTTCCTCAGAGACCAGTTATTCTAACTATGCTTACATTGAAGGTCGGTGCAATCCCCAAGCTCATCTTAATTTTGAACACCCTTACCAAGATAGGAGTTTCAGTATTCATCATTATTTCTACCACAGGCTCAAACTATTTCTGCTTTCTAAACTATAGGACACATTTTCATCCTATTTGTTTAGATAAGATACTCGAAAGTGTACACACAAAGGAAGAAATAACTGTTACAGGACTTGAGGGCTCAGCAGAAAAAAAGAAAACAAAACAAACAGAAAAAAATATCCTGATTCTAATGTTAAGTACCAATCTGATTAAATTTCCCCAATTGGGGGACAGACAAACAAAACAAAGAACTTAAAAGCTTATAATTTTACCCCTATTAATTCATTGTAGAGATTCAGAAAAGTCTATTATATTGATATTAATTAGTCATATATTTTCTAGATCTGACATCTAGTAACAAATTCATCATGAAGGAAATAATACAGAATATATGGAATTGTACCTATTAAGCAGTAGCTAAATTCCAGATACCACTTTAAACATTACTCTCTTATAATACAATTGATCAAAGTGACATCATGTGTGTGAATGTACAGATGAATGTTCTGAGATGTTGTATCTAACATTATATCAGAACCTGATCTATCATCCTAGAGGATTTTTCACCTCACATATGAAAACATTAGGGGTATTGACCATGACTAAAATTACTCATACTAGAGGGCTTAAAACATACCAAGAGAAATTTTCCTGTTTATAATAAATATCAAAAGAGATTCTAAAAAGAAAGAAACCCCAATCAATTATTCTAGCAAAGCAGGAAGAAGATAAAAGGAGAACTTTTTTTAAATAATTGAAATCCAATATTTTTGGGATTTATCTACATAACCATGCACA
Source organism: Arvicanthis niloticus (assembly GCF_011762505.2). Lineage (NCBI taxonomy): Eukaryota > Metazoa > Chordata > Mammalia > Rodentia > Muridae > Arvicanthis > Arvicanthis niloticus. The sequence goes on along the minus strand of NC_047660.1, from coordinate 12,969,018 downwards.
TAAGAATAGCACTAACTATACTCAGTGAGTTTAAAAAGACATAAAGTTTATAAAAGCACCAGTGTGGAGAATATAGAGGGGTTAGAGGCTAGAAATAGGAGGTTGACATGATCATATTCCATTATATTCCTGTATAAATTTTTGGTAATATAAAATATTTTAAAGTTAATTAACTTGTTAAATAGAAATGGTAAGCACCATTTCTATCACACCAATGGTAAACATAATGAATGAAAATTTATTCATTTTACAGTGAATATATTAATTAAATACATGATTGTAAATATATAGCTACAATATAAGTATACAATGTTTTAAGTACTCTCCAGTTTCTGTGTACTGTGTACCTAGATGTTTCAGGCATTATAACTATAGTGCAGATGGTACATCAAGATAAAAAAAAAACAATCTTGATATAAAGGTAGCTCTCACTAAAATAAACAGGATTTTACTTTCATAGTTTTAGAAGTGCTCAGAAATAAGTCAGCATTTTGTGGTTCCTTGTAAAATATTCACTGGTTAGGGTCTAACTCAACAGCCGCCCATGTCAAGGCATCAATTGTAAGCCAGGCATGGCACATCCTTCTGTCTCTTTCCTGGCCTTTCTCCATTTACTTTTAGTTCAAAATCCCCCTAAAAAAGGAGGATCACTCCTCACTGTCAGCTTTAACGGACATGACACTTTACAACATTGGGAAGAACCCCTGCCACAACCAAATTAACATTTAAGATTTAATACCTAAGAGCTAATACATCAATAAACCTTTATGTTTTCTCTGACTCAGGGACATAGTATCACATGAATGTTCTCTTACAGCTAGCATTGTAGTGTGAACAAAGCCTAGGGAATACATTGTGCCAGCCAGGAAATACTAAACACAAGAATGAAGAAGCATCTTGGCAGACATATGTTACCTTTTTCCTCAACTCATTGGACAGGTGAGAGCAGATATAAGTTAATTGAAAGCAGATCTGGAAAGTATGCCTTAGGCAGCTTATAATTTCTTTAAACAGTTGGAATCATAGTAGAGGAAGGCTTGATTGATTTAATTATCGCTCAAGTGTACAAAGTTTTGAGCCCACAGGCATAATCCAAGTATGTACAAGCACCTCCTGTTAAATAAAATGTATGCTATTGAGGAGGACTAAATATGGAGGTATTGAGAAAGCACTAAAGAAGGACAATACTCTCAAGATGAGTATGCAAAATCAAATGCTGTAGTAGTATTATTCTCTGTTTAACTTCCTCCCTTTTTAGAATCAGAATATGAGGCAAAAATATTTCCCATATGACAAGATACCTGATAGATATATTTTCTCAGTTATTTATGAACAAATATCCTTTGAGTATTACCAGTTATTATGTCGCCAACAATGACTTGAGAAACTTACTGTACTTATTTAAAATTAGCTATTATTATAATAACAAATTTAGGATGGACACTTCTATAACTCACCCTTTTTCTGAAGAAGCAACCCCATAGGAAGAAGAAAATATCAACTAACTGAACCACTCTCAGAGCTCCCAGGGACTACACAACAAACCAAAGAGTATACATGTATCGGTTCAGGGCTCCAGCTACATATGTAGATATGTAGGAGAGGATTGCTTCATTTGATATCGATGAGAAGGGAGGCCATTGGTCCTGTGGAGGCTTGATGCTCCCCCTATAGGGGAATGTTAGAGTGATGAGGCAGGAGTGAGTTGGTGGGTAAGCATCCTATTAGAGCCAAAGAGGATGGGGGACTTGTTGAGGAGAAACCAGGAAGACGTACAAAATTTGAAATGTAAATAAAGTAACCAATGATTTTTTTTTTCTCATTGATTCATATACTATGATGGGCAAAAAATGCTTACAACTCAGTAAGGTTTTTTTGACATGAAGATAAAGTTTGCAAGCTCTCTGATAATAGGAAGTGGGAATTGAAACATTTAGTGGTTACTTGTTCATAAATAAAAAATTGATGAGTAACAAAAGTATAAAAATTAGGTAATTTTCCAGTAGGAAATATCTAGAATTTATAAGTTTTCCATACTGTAACATTATATCTTGGTAATATTAAGGATTTATATAGCCATTCAAGATATAATCTTATGCATATATAACTCATTCAGAGATCTGGGCAAAGTATTTTATAGTAGAAAGGTTTCTCAGAAACTGTCTTTTATATAGGGAAAACTTGAATAGAAAGTAGTTGAAGGTAACAAAAAGATACTGCATTCTTACAAAACACATTTTAGTTACTGATATTGAAATAATTTAGAAGTTATTAAACTAATCTCATGTTTTATCAAAAACAGTTAAGAATCACTACCTATTAAGAATCACAGTGTCCATGGTTATTGTTAGATTGGGGAATATAGTAGGTGGCCACTAAAGTTTACAACAAGAAGTCAGAGTGTTACATAGGAGAGCTTTCCTTCCTAGCTCTCCTAGCATGGAAATATAGAGGATTTTTAATGCAGAATCATGGCTATTCTGGCAAGGAATCACATTCAATGGTCTATATCTTTGTGATCCAGCTAGAATGTAGGCACACCACACACCTTTAATTCTTCTGGCTTGAATATAGAGAAATACTCTTACTTCACACCTTTGAGCTATAATTAGTTTGTGGTACATTTACACAATAGAGTACTACTTAGATATTTTAAAACAATAAAATTTTTAGGCAAATGGACGTAACTAGAAAATATCATCCTCAGTAAGGTAACTCCATCACAAAAGAACACAGATGGTATGCATTCATTGATAAGTAGATATTAGCCCAAAAGCTTATAATACCCAAGACATACATCACAGACCACATGAAGCTCCCCCCCCCAATAAAAAAGGAATGACTAAAGTGTGGGTGCTTCAGTCCTTCTTAGAAGGAGTAACAAAATACTCAAGGGAACAAATATGGAGACAAAGTATGGGACAGAAACTGAAGGAGGAGCTGTCTGGAAACTGTTCCCCATTGGTATTTATCCCATGTGCAGTCACCAAGGGTAGATGCTGATTTGGATGCCGGAAAGTGTATGCTGACAGGAACCTGATACAACTGTCTCCTGAGATGCTCTCCCAGAACCTGACATTTACAGAGATGGATGTTCATACTAACAATTTAATTGATCATGGGGTTCCCAATGGAGGAGTTAAAGAAAAGACTGAAAAAGCTGAAAGGGTTTGTGGCTCCATTGGGGGAAGCAACAATACCAACCAATCAGAGCTCCCAGGGTCTAAACCACCAGCCTTGAAGCACATAGGGAGGGATCCAGCTGTATATGTAGGGGAGGATGGCCTTGTTAGGCATAGATGGGACAGGAAGTCCTTAATCTTGTGTAGTCTGGATGCCCCAGTAGGGGGTAATTCGAGGGTGGAAAGGTGGGAGTAGGCGAGTGGGTGGGGCAAATCCTCATAGAAGCAGGAGGACAGGAGATGGTATAGGGGATTTCTGGGTAGGGATAAATGGGGAAAGTGGATTACATCTGAAATGTAATAAAATATCCAATAAAAAAGAAATGTAAATAAATAAAATATTCAATAAAAAAGTCACACAATGGAGAAGAAAAATGCAGTAGACTCAGTGCAGTGAGTGCAGTTCAGTGGAGTTGAGTTCTTTAGCGAGTTTATGCTGTTCAATGAAGTTTAGCAGAGCTACATGAAGCCAGAGAATAAGAAGATTCCAGAGGATTACAACAAATTGACCACGTTAGTTTGAGGCCATGCAGAGCAATTCAGTGAGAATCTGAGAGAAGCCAGATTAAATCAGTCAATTTGGAATGGAGTTTGAGCCAGAAAAGTTGACTTGAAGCAGTGAGGGATTTTATTCAACAGTAAGCCTCAAAGACAAAAACTATGTTTGGTGAATAAAAGTTACCTTTCTAACAGAAAGTATCACTTTAGAACTTCGTTAAACATATGACTGTGTGAGAAGTAGCCATCATCTTAAAACATTACTAGTAAAAAAGATTGAGTCTCATATATTATGTTGCAAGACCTATATCCAAATGTTAATGCTTATTAGAGGTAAATGCACCATGAGTTGAGGTGGGCATTCCACCTAGCACTCACTTCTGCTGCAGAAGACACATGTCATCTATATGAGGGTTTTATGAAAATATCACTGATACACCAAGAAAACCAATGCAGTCCCCCTCACTGACTAAGTTTAGGAAGTTGGATTCTTCATTATTTGGCCAGTGAAATATTTTCTTAGCTGTCAAAATCAAGTTTTAGTGTAATGAATTTTACTCTGTCAGCATGTTTACTCTTACCATACTTAAATATTGATTTGTGAACAACTGAGAACTATAATAAAAACTTTGAATCTCCATAGCCTGTGGTTTTGAATACTTTATATATACAGTTACCAAAACTTTAATGACAAAATTGAACTGTATAACTTATGACATAATTATACCAAAAAGTTTCTGATAACTTTTAATAAAAAAGCTTTTAAATGAAAAAAGTAACTATACCTTTTTAAATATCAGTGCATATGTGGATTGCTTTCTATTATAATAAGTGAGCTACTATGTAAATTTCTCTTTTTTAAATAAATTATTGAGAAATAGACCAAGAACCAAGCATAAAACAACACAAACTTTCAATTAATAGGATATATCATAATCCCCAGACCTATTTTTTAAAATATTTATTTTATTTTTTTAGATCATATAATTATATAAATTCTCCTTCATATTTATTTCTCTAAACCATTCCAATATAACCTCTTGATTTTTTTTCAAATCCATTGCCTCTTTTTTAAATTCATTATTGTTATATATGTTATATAAGAAAATATATACACTTATATTTTTGATTTTATATATATATATTTGACACATAGACTTTTATATAACATACAATATAGCAGATGATATATGTTACCATATATATGATTGTGTAATATTATATATATTTCTTCCAACTTATAACTTAGAAATATGGTCTCAGTAAATTTTTCATCCTGTCCACATACTTTCTGAGTAGCTCAAGACACCCATGAATTTCCAATTCCTGCTTCATTCCCATGAGTAATTGTGATTATAAGGCTGTATGAATAGGTGAAGTTATTCCTCCTATTTTATACATCCTAAAATTAGTTTTAAATCAACTTCAGACTCTACTAATACTTATAATTTAATTACTTCTATTAGGACATATTTTTCAAGGTTTTCATGGACCAAAATATTTAAAATGTTTTCTTAATGTTATAATGGATATCTTCACACATTAACATATTTCAGAAAATTTATGCATATTAAAATTGATGATCTTGTTTATCTTCTATTGAATAGCAGCCACTTCATAGTGCTGTTATTTTCTGTAACCTGGTGGATTGCCAGAGAGTTTGATCAGATCTCTGTGGCTCCTCAGTTTTTCAGTCAGCAAAACTAATTTAGGATACTTGAGTAATTTGAAGTACTGTACTTCTCAGTACTTCAACTGTACTGCTTAGACAGAAATGTTTCATCTCACAAGAAATAGTGGCACAGTATTAGGGAAACCAAAAGAGTAAGTTAAAAGACCTGGAGCTACAATACCCTCACCATGGACAGGACTTCTTTATCTAGGTCCTACCTTCTAATATTTCTAACACTTCACAAGAGCACCATGAGTTAAGGACAAGACCTTTAACAAATGAGCTTTTGAGAGTCAGTTAAGTATCAGGTTTAAAGCTTTTTTTCCCCCAATGTAGTAGAAGAACAAGCTCTATTTGACTGGGAAAACATTCAAAATATCCTGGTGAGTTTATGCAATGAAAGTCTATCAAGCCTATTTTTCGTAGCAAAGAATAACCTCTCCTCTTTCTAGAACTTTTAGAACCAATGATCTGAAACTGGGATAAAAACAGAAGCTTAGTGTATAAAAGGAAAATTTAAAATATAAGATCAAATAACTATCATGAAGTTGTTTGTTTAATTTGAGTTTTGGTTGTCCTCCAAAGTGGAGATATGTTCAATACTCATGACGTAAACACAAGATATCCATGCAATATAAGAAAGTTCAAATATTCTGAAACTTGAGATTTGATAAATTCATTTCCTGAGGTTTCAATATTGGCAAAACATAAAACAATATTCTAAATGTTTCTGTCTTCTGCTCTTGAACATATCTGTTTTACTATAAAATTGTTTCTGTGGAAAGTGTTAGAACATTTAAATTATAGTTTGGAAATTACTTTGGAAATTATAAAAGTCTGGCAAACTAAACCTATAGAATATGTCTGTCATTCTTTCAAACATATTAATAACTGTATCATTGTTATTACTGCTACTGGTTTTGACCTCAAAAGTTGAAGATACAAATAATAAGTCACAGTAAATCCAGTCTTTTGGGATGAATTATGGAAAAATCAAACACTTCATACTTTTGGGCAGAAAAACAGCACAGCTTACTGCTGTCTACCGTGGATTAGCTACTGACTCCTGTAATTTGAGGTTATTAGAGGCTGCCATAAATGGCTGAAATAAAATTCTTAAAACAGTGTGCTTGGTTAAGAAATAAATGCTGTAGGAAAATGGCCAAGTACTATTTGTTGAAATGTTTAATGTAATATTATTATTAGCAGACTTCTGAATACTTGTTTTAATCATGGCCATGAAGTAGATCAGTCTAAAATTAAAAGCAAACACACTGAGAGCAAACAGAATAGTAACTGACTATTATTTTCTTTATTAGAGATTCTTTTTCCTTTTTTTAAAAAGAGAAATAGTTAAAAGATTATATATTTAATCAAAATACACATTTTATAAAGTGGTATGGATATAACCTATTATTGGATAAAGTAGATATATACAATTTAGAGTAATGAATTTAAATATATGGGAAGAATAGCAAACAAACAAATGTATAAAAATTACATCACAAAATTTTGACCAAACAAGGCAATATCATTTCTTAAAAACATCATAACTCTTCAAAAAGCAAATTCAAACCTCCTAAGACTTAAATACCAAATAAGAAATCCAAAATTTGCTATCAAAAATGTCAATGATCCCAAAGATGGAAGATTATTAACTTAATTTAGAATATGGAAAAGGAAGTTAGCAAATACATACACACACACACACACACACACACACACACACAAACACACACACACAAACATACTAACACACACACTAATTTTGACAAAATGGCTGACAAAAGAAACAAAACAAATGAACAAACAAAAACTAGTGGAAACATCACCAGTGGTCTCCATCCAACCAAAGGAAAAATATCTGAGGAGAAGGAGGTTAATGTTGACTACTGTGTTAAATTGCAATAAGGGGTGCATATGTAAGTGATTTTGATCACAGTGCCGAAGATTTCTGTGACTCTATTCAAACAACATGTTTAAGAATCAAAACTATAAGAAAAGGAACTGAGACGGAAAACTCTGTTCATGTAAATGATACAAAATGAAATAACAGAACACTTCTCAAATACAAAGAAATACCCATCCAAAACAAGATGTGTTTAGAAACACAAAGACACATAAGAGAGAATCCACTGAATCGTTTTGTAGTCAAAAAATTTATATTGTAAAGAAAAACAATATTAAACGTTGTAAAGTATAAGTAGCTGTTAGTGCTCCTAACTGTAGATGGATCCTTAATTCAACCCCTTCAATGTAAGGCTCATCAACATCATGGAATTGGGTTACAAAAAACACAGGACCTAAGGCATGGGAAAGGATAATGGAACTCTGAATTCTGAACATCGATACTGCAACATTAATGAACAGCAGCTGTCTTTGCCTATACAGGATCAAGCCTGCCTTTACAGGATCAAGCCAGACAAAACTCTAGCATGGATAGGGACTGGTCCATAGAAGACCAAAGAGTTAAAGAGGAACTATTGGCAATTGATGGTTACCAAAGAAGGGGAAAAAAATCACTCACTCTTGAGGACAATACGTCTCATAAATTTTCCATGCCCAGTGTATGGCCCTATACTTATACATGTTAGGAGCCGCAATATAATCTGCCACCCCAAGTTGGTGCTAGCCTCGTGTCTTCTCCAGATGTAAACATTGATCTGCGCAGTTGCTAGGCTGAGAGGCGTGCCATAGTCACTGAATGTTGGGTGGTGAGCGAACAGCCAATCAGAAGTGAATACGTCACTCTAGACTGTACTTAAACCAGGCCCCTTCCTCAGCTCTCCCCTTACGCGCCTCTCCGCGTTTTCCCACGTGTGTGAGACAGATTAAAAGCCTTGTTTTGCAGTAACTACCCGATCTCTGCGTCTCGTGCTTTCTCTCCCACGGATGCAAGGCTCAGGGGGACGCGTTAGATATACATATCTGGGAGACACTAATGCGATTAAAGGAGTAATTAATAACAATATAAATATGAGGAAAGAAGTTCTGAGAGATAAACATTTTCTCCAGTGGCAAATCAATTAATATGATGCCCATGCTCATGTTAATAACTTTTCTTCTATGTCTATAGTGAACTTAATGAAACACATTAGACCCCCAAATTTAAAATAAACAAACCTGAAAGTGATTGGGAACTTGCTTTGAATCAGAAGACGATCAGATAAGTGAGACTAGGAGCTTGATACAATATGATTAAATGCATTATGTCATTCATGGAAATGTTATAGAGCAACCCATCATTATGTATAATTATTGTGTGCTAAAAGGGAACTTTTTCTTAAAATATTCAATTTTAATATTTTTCAGTTCCAATATAGTTGACAGCAAAATCTCTTCTTACCAGGAGAAAAATGATAAAAATGTATCCCAAATCTTCTTCAGAAACAGACAGTTGAACAGGTTTGGAAAAGAAAACAGCTACATCTGAACTATGATGATGTGAAACTAGCATCATCTCCATGTTAGCATCTAAAGTAAGAATTTGTGACTTGGTATATCTCTTAACAAGGTACTGCTATAATGTCATACCTGCATAGGGCTGAAATATTTCTTAGAACTCAATGCAAAGTAGGTTTTCTCTTTGTAATTTTTAAAATGACTTCATTCATGTTTGAGATTATTATATAATTACATAATTTCCCCATGATTTTCTCCTGTATAACCTTTCTGTATATGTTTCTCTACTCATGTTCTAATTAATGACCTCGGTTTTCAATAACTGTTTTACACATGTGTGAATTCTTACGTAGATTTCTAAATGTATAAGTGAAAACTGATTAATGTGTATACAGTTACTTGTGTTTATGTTGCCAGGTCTGACCATTTGGTGTGGAATAATATGTATTATATTATAAAATACCTACAGTGTATATAAATATATTTTAAATGAAATTTTTCTAGACTGGCTGAGAAAATCTATCTACCAAATATTGCTAACCATAGACATAAGAAGGACTTGCTTGTCTTGTTGATCAGGATTGTCCAAGAGACTCCCAAAAATCTTACTGGTTATTTCTATTATCCCTCTGAAGTAGAATGAAATTCTCTATTGCTAGAGATACCATGTATTTCAGACTGAAAGATGTGAGGCTCCTGAGCTAAAAGTGAGCTTCTCCCTATGACTTTAATTCAGGGCATGAGAAAGTCCTATGCAAGCTTCCAAAGGTTGGAAGCAATATACAGTCCTATCATGGCATGATGTCTGTGATTCAAAATAATGACCAACATGATATTGAACTTGGAGAAGAACCAATAACGAACACTATTCTAAAATAGGGGAATCGCTAACTACATTCAAAAAGTTTTCTTTAGACCCACAGATAAGGGTAGTCCTAATCCTTCATAAAGAAAACTTCTCTTGGCAACAGATGGAAAGAATGAAGGAAAGGCAAAATCAATCAAAATGCAGACTTGAGGAGCCCATTCCCAATAGACTCCCACACTTGTTAGATTCTGTCTACTAGGAATGTCAGAAACTATATAAGGTCTCATCAATGAGACTAGATAAACAAAAGCTTAACAAGAAATATATCAATAAATGTGCTAAGAAGAAATTGGTCTTTAAATGTGGTAGGTATTTGGAAGCAAAACATAAGATCAAATTGAGTGGTGGAATAATAGATTGTGCATGATTAAATTAAAAAGAAAAAGAAGTAATGAGAACATTTTTGGCTTATGGAAAACATGATGAACATGATTTTGTCATTTGAGGAGAATGGGATTGCAGCAAGTTTTGGCACTTTGATTGTGGGAAGGGAAGAATATTGATTTTCACATGTGGGTGTAATAAATCTGTAATTCAAGTAACAGGATATCTTTATTTATTGTGTGCAGTTTTTACATAAATCATGAGAAGATATTAAACAGCCATCAGGTTCTGAGCTTCACTTTTATTCTCACACAGAGATACAGGTACTGTGATAAAATATTAAAATGGAAATGTGCATATAGCCCTGAGGTCCTTTACTAGTAGAGACACTTATGCCAAGTTAACTTGGATCTATAAGAGAAATAAAATTGGCCCATCACACTTACTATTTTTATGGGAGTCACACGATTTGCTGGTTCCACAATTTAATTGAGAAAACAGGAAAGAGTTCTATCTATCCCTCATGTTTCTAGGGAGTCTTTCAATTCATGGATTCTATCATCTTAATAGTTAGCTCCATTTATCCAATGGGAGGCTATGTAAAAATTTTCTTCATTTGCAAATTGACATGAATATTAAATGTTTCTCTTCCTTGTCAAATAATTATATATAACTTTATAGTTTTGTCCAAGATCCTAAAATGAAATTAATTGCATGAATTTATTTCATTTCTAAAACATAAAACTAAGGTTTGACGTTTATATGCCTCAGTAATGGAACCCTAGTCTCATCTAGTGTGCAAACTACTTTATTTTTAGAGCTGTAAGGCAAATTTCGTTATTTATTTATGTTACCTCTTAATTATGATTTGTTTTTACTGCTTTTTACTTTCAATGTTACTGAAATTAACTATAAAAATATCTCTTAAAACATTATAGAAGATTCATAAATTATATCTTAAACTGAAAAATTAAAATATTATTAATTGGGATGCAAGTCAGTTGAAATCATTAAATGGACCAAGTTATTTGTCCTTTATCAATGAGTTTGCTTAAAAATATACATGTATGTTAATACATATGTAAATATGTATATTTATATGTACAAATATCATGATGACTACTGATATCCATGAATTTTATACTTCTGATTCTTTTACTCACTATAAATTTTAAACACAAGACAATATTTTTGACATGGTAAGACAAGAATGGAGTTATGTGTATTATAGAAAAATGTTCATTAATGAGTTCAATGAAAGTAACTCCATAATATACATATTAAAATCTCCTTAAATACAAAAAAACATAATGCAGATTATGAAATGACAAGTTAACCTAAACTTGTAACCATACAAATTTGAAGGTTATTTCTTTTATAATTAAAACTAGAGTTAAATTAATGTTTCAAGTGTCTTCAAGCAATACAAGTACAATACATATATAAATAAACATGGATTACGCAAAGGCCTTTCACAGTTGCAAGAATACTAGGCAGAAATAAGAATTATGACTTCTTTAATCAAGGCTATGCCTTACTGAATAGAGTTGTAAATGTTAATAAGAAATAACAGTGCCTTTGCAATGTGATTAACATAAAGACCTAGAGATTAGAATATTATCATTCATTACCTGGGAGATTTTGTGAGACTCTACATTACTACCTTTCTTTAAAATCTCTTAGAGTCTTTATCTATGATTTGATAAACTCAATAGCAATTATTGCTAGGTGTTTTGATCTAGGATGGCCACATGTAAATTCTGATTTCTTTATTTTGCAGTTTAAATGTTCCCTAAATTCTCACAAAGATACACTTTTGAAACTACAACTTCCACAGCTATACTGTCTTGTCCCTACTATATTGTTGTTGGTATTCCTTTGTATTTTGAGATAAGGTGTCATATGTCCAAGTTGGTCCAGAAAATTTCTATGTGTCTTAGGTTGACTTTGTTCTCTGTATCCTTGTCTCTCTACCTTCAATGGTTAGAATGACATGTGTTTCCATAGCCAGTTAGATTCTAAATCTTCAATGTAATGAAGAATCTAGTCAAAATAATTAAAGCTTTTCCTGTAGGTGGATAAGGGCTCTGCTGCTCCTAATCTTAGTCCTGTATTTTTATTGCAAACACTTTATTGATCTAACTTTCCAGCCACTTATTGTGTGTTTAAAACAATCTTATAATACATATAACCTACACACACACAATGTGATCTATGATAGCTATATTTTCAGTTTGAATTAATGAGTTTATCAGCATACAGACACAAAAGTAGATCAGGTATGTAACAGCAGGTAGAAAACTGAAAGTCATTCTTAAATAAGAAACACATTACTTTATTACTAATACAAAATCACCCCCAAATCCCTCTAATTTACAAAAGAAAATTATACATGGTTTAGTATGTAAGAAGTGAGATATGAAGCAAAATTATTTTACCATTCTAAGGCCGTTGACCTACCTATCTGGGATATAACCTTGTTATTACACAACTCTTTAGGAACCTGATCTTTAAAAGTATGCCCTAAATGTTTCAAAAAATTAAAAAAATAAAAATAATAATAAAAAAGAGCATGTGGAATATTCAGATGAGCAAGGACACAAATGTGCCATCCCTTTGAGACTGGAGACTGAAATTTATTTATCTCAAGAACCCACAGAGTTGAAAGAAGATGTCTTCTTCCCCGTACAGCAAAACAATCACCTGAATGCATGCATATAAATAAATGAATAAATAAATGCATCACATAATAATATAATAAAGCATACTAAACACACACATACATATTTATATATATGTATATATATACATATATATATGTCAAAATCATGCTGTGACAAGGTAAAAATTACCTTTTTAAAGGTATTTTTCATTTCTTTAAGTTGAATAAGTTCATAAAGTATTAGAAAATTTAATTATTTATTTTTGAAATTATAATTGCATCATTTCTTCTTCCCTCTTCTTCCAAACCCGTCGATATATTCTCTATGTTCTCTTTCAAATCTTTGGCTTTTTTAAAATTTGTTGTTACATAAGTAGATATGCACATATATTTGTATAGACTCTAGAGCATGTGCACTCTGTTTCATCATTTTATTTTTGTGCAAAGTATTAGCCTCCTGTTTAAAAAAAAAAGTGCTGTAAAATCACAAACTTGACTATAGATATGCACCTTCCCAGAACTACAAAATAAAAGCATTTATAATTTTTTGCACCTGTGTATGTATGTGTGTGTGTGGCTCTGTGTGTGTGTGTGTGTGTGTGTGTATGCATGCACACGTGATTTTTCCAAGAGAAAAAATAAAGTGTTTTAGACTCTTCATTGAGAAGTCAGGTTGAATTCTATTAGGCTACCCCTTATATATTATTTAGTTTTTTTACCTCTTGCAGTTTTTAATATTCTTTCTTTCTTTATTTTTTATTGGTTTGTTCATTTGTTGATTGAATATTTATCATTTTGATTATTATTTGACAAAAAGACTATCTTCTCTAGCTCAGTCAATTTAGTGTTCTTTATGCTTCTTGTACCTATAAAGGTATAAAGTTACAAATTTCTTAAAGTTAGAAATACTTTCTTTCTATGATTTTGATGAAAACATTTCCTGGGGCTTTGAGCTAAGTTTTTTATACATCTTTTATACTTATTCTTCTTAGGTTTAGTTTTTTAATAACGTCCAAGGTTTTCTGAATGTTTTATATCAGGATTTTTTGTATCTAACATTTTCTTTGACTGTTATATCCATTTTTTTTTTCTCATATCTGATACTTCCTTCTTTATCACTTGTGTTGTATGGGTAAAGTTTGCTCCTGTATTTTCTGTTCAAGTTCCATTTTTTTTTTAATTTCTAGAATTCTTTCATTTTGAGTTTTCTTTATTGATTTTCAGATATTGCGTACTTTTAATTCCTCATACTTTTGTGTTTTCCTGGATTAATTTAATGGATTTATTCATTTATTCTTTAAGAACCTCTATAATATTCATAAAAATGTTTGAGGTTCTCTTTATAGTGCTTCAGCTATGTTGGAACATTCATAGGCTCTAATGTAGAGATGGTACCCTTGCTGATATTGTGTTTTTATGCTGGCATCTCAGCAACTGGGATTGAGATGTTTAAAGATCCAGATGATGATTTGTGGCATTTTCTTTGTTGAGTACCTGTTTTGTCCCTTTGTTTTATTTCCTCTATGAATTTTCAGAAAATATGATGTTTTATATTTCCTGTATTACTGCCCTGTTAGGCCGATGTCCCCAGGGAATGCCTATTGGTGTTGGAGGGTAGGTAATTGGAGTTGGAAAAATGAAGGTTGGAGAAGAAAGTCTTTGTGATTCCTTGTGGATGGGGTCAGAGGGAGAGAAAGATCACACAGGTATAACAAGAATAGGGGATTGGATCTCAGAGCAGTAGGATGGTGTAGGACTGAAGTCCTGTGTCTGCTCAGCTACTTGGGGAGGCAGAACAGGAAAATTTTGACTAAGGGTATCCCACTCTGCCTAGATTCTTCAATATCTAGTCACTGCTGGCAGTCTGGGCTGCAAGTAACATGGGGCTGGGACTGAGGCTCTGTAGGTAAATGCCTTCTTCATGGCTCCCCATGGCAGATCTTGTTGAAAAGAGACAGTCCACGGTTCCAAAGAGTTTATTGTCATGCTTAAAAATGGATGTGCAAAACCATACCCCACTTCTCAAGCTAAACCTGAGATTAAATACCTTTTGCAGAAAACAATGTCTGGGAAGGTAAGCTTATTGGCTAAGCACTTCAGGTCTCGAGGTCATCATTAGCATGGAGAAATCTGTTTTGAGCCTAGGTGACTGTTGCTGCCAGCAGCAACAGTGTTGAACCGGGTTCACCTGTAAGAGAGGCTGAGAATAGGAAATGGGTGGGAAGAGATGAAGCCAAGACAAAGTTCTCTGATCAAGGTTCGAAGTCTAATAAATTGCTTTCACATATAAAGGGCAAGCCCCCCCCCCCAGAGTCTCTTCTAGGTTCAGCCCAGGGGCTGGGCAAGGAGATAGCAGTCCAGAAGGTGTCAAGGCTAGCTCAGCAGGCAGTCCATTCTTCTTAGCTCAGGTAGCAGGCTCCAAGCCACCAAAGCTGGTTAATGCAATGCATCTCCTAGGTCCTACTGTTGCTTGGTCTATTGTGGTAAATGACTTTGCAGGCCTGCTCAGGCCTGGGGGAAGGGCACAGGTGACCTGTGATCACATCTCTTTTATGTGAGAAACATGGCACATGTTCCAAGTCAGGAGTCTGGTAGGGAGCTGGACGTCACCTAAGCCTCACGTGTGCGCCCATGGAGTCTCCAGGTCTCAACCTGCTCTACCTTACCAATCGTCCTGGCACTGTTTTACATCCCAAGGGATAGGTATAGGATACCTTTATCCTCCTTGTTTTCCTAGAAGGAGCTTCTCCTGGCTTATCAGGGTTTTTTGTATACTTTGGGACTAAGACAAAACCACAAGTGGGAGGAGGGAGAATAAGAGTGGTTGGGTTTGTAGGATCGACAGGTAGATATGGGTCCTGGTAAGGCAAGGCTGCAGTGAATGTTATGTTGCAGTGCTTATGGATGAGACTGGGGGTTGGCTCTGGTTGAACAGAGATAAGTTTCTTAGGGCAGTCAACTTGGTGTTTTGGATGGCTTAGCCTGTGACTTACAAGAGTACTTGCTGGAGTTGGGGGATAGCAAACATCAAAGAGTGGGTTTATGGGAGGAGGTTAGGAGTAGATAGTCTGCTGGATTCACAGGGGCTGTGGGCAGATGGAGATAGATGGCTGCATCTGATATATTGCTATTGCAGGGTCAGGGTCAAGCCTGGGAGATTGGGTCTATGGAAACAGAAAGAGGAAATAAAAATCTGAATACAGCCTACCTGATTTTCCTGCAGGCATGACCTGTGACACAACTCAGTTTTCAGTGTTGAGTTTCTTGAAAAACGTGTATGGAAATTAACTGGATAGATATTTCATTTCAAAAGTGTTTCAGAGTAGAATTTGAAAATTTCTAATATTTGCAGAATGGCTGTAGCTGGAAAATGAAAGGGAACAGGGAAGTGCTTCTTACAGACAACACATTTGCTATTGGCTATGTTGGTTTTGATGAAGCAATAAAAGCTTTAACCTAGGAATGCTTGCCCAATTGTCTTTAAGATAGTCCTTGAATGGTTTTAAAAATCTAACCCAAATTTTTAGGTCATTTATCTCAAAGTTTACATAGATACAATCAATAAATGTTTAGAATTCAAGCCGAATCCATGCGATTCCGAGGACTATGCTTTGATTATCCTGCACAAGTAATATGGGAATAAAATCACACTTATTAAATTAAAAAAGTTAGAGCAATGAGACAAGATGGAGAATGCTCACTCAAAAGATGAAAAGCTGGACATTTTAAGGCACAGAGTACTTTTCTTGATTACTGATTGGTGTACGCTCCATCTCACTGTTGGTTTACAATGACTGAGTTGGTAGTTCCAGATGCTAGAAAGAAAGCAAGGTTAGGAAGCCATGATAACAAGCAAGTAAGTAGCTTTCCCCGTGGCCTGTCATTCAGTTTCTGCATCCAGATACCTGCCTGGAGTCTCTGCCCTTCATCTCCTTTGGTGATGGACTATGGTGTGCAACTATAAGTAATACTTGAGATGAAGTATTTTGTCAACAAGGTCCTTTATCACAGATCATAATTATAACATTTCTTATGTCCTTATACACCCTTTCATTCTTTTTCAGATTGATAACCTGTCTTCTCATTTAGGAAGATTGTTAAGTTTCAAATACATCCATGATATAAATAAAAACCAAAGACATATAATGCTTTTATATTGCTACACATGCTTGCTTAGATTTGTATGTGTGTGTGTGTGTGTGTGTGTGTGTGTGTGTGTGTGTGTGTTAAAGTTCAGAACTCTAAGGCAATTTGTGAATTAGGGATCAGAAGAAAATATACTCTTTCCCCCCAAAAAATAATTACATACAAAACATGGATGTTAGTAGTTTAATGTAATTATGTATTTTGAATTATGCTAGTGCTTTCTTATTTCTATTCAAATATAAACCATTTTAAATATAATAGAAAACATTGGATTTGGTCCAAACTTTAAGACTATAAATTAAGGGAACTAAAGAATATAGGGAAAACTCTGTGTCTATATATTTAGCATTCCATATGTCATATCAATCTAATCGTGATAATCTCACAAGTAGAAGTCTGAAACCACCTAAGGTTGAGCTGCATAAAGGACACCTAATTTCTGGCATGCAGCCACATTTCAAAACAAAGAACCTTTATGGTTTTGTTCGTAATGTAATATTTTTTTCTGTAGGATCTTGTGTTTAATTTTGTTTTGTTTGTTGTTTAAACTGTCTTATTGATTGATTGATTGATTGATTGATTGATTGGAATGGCAGTTTGATATTCATTTTTATTTGAATTTTATTTTTCTTGAAATACATTCATGGTATATTGTATTAGTTTAAGTAAGGAGTGTGTCAAACCAGTATAGATGTGTTTTAGCTTTGTCTTCTATACTTACCTCCTCCTCTATCCTGTATTTGCTTCCTAGCATTTTTAAACTTTCACATTATACAGTATATACAGAATATATAACACATACACATGCACACACACATGTATATGTATATAATGATTTAATTAATTCACCTTACTTATATAAAATATAATAACCACAAGTGTGAAAACACGGTTGATTTTGTGAGGGGAATTTACTGTTTACTATGACCATCTGCAGTTGCATTCATTTTCCTGGAGTTTGATTTTCTTATGTGGTGTTAATTACCTTTTTTGAATACCATCTGGTGGATCTGATATTCAAAATACCTCCTCTGTGTGTAATGTCAAAGACAGGCAGAGTGAAGAAAGAGAAAAATTTTACATATTTAAGCATTTTCATAACAGGTCAGGAATAAGTCTCTGGAGACTTTGTATCAAAAAGAAATCCCATAACTATGTGGCTTTTGATATTTTTAAACCAACTTCAACCTTTCCCCCAATAAATTCCAAGAGTTCCAACGAATTCATATTTCTGCTAAGTAAGCTAAAGACAGCCTTTGTCCTAAAACTGAAGATCATCATTCATAAAGTAATTGGTTTCAGAAAGTGTTTTGTTGTAACTTGTAATTAATCAATAGGCCAGAGTAAAATAATAGCATGTCAATTCATTGCTCAATGTTGAAGCTGGAGTCAAGAAACCCTTTACCTATTGATGGTGGAACTAATTATGATATTTTCTTGTGATCATCCGAAGACAGCACTTCTTTTCTTGTCATTGTGACAAAACTCCTTAATTACGAAATGAAAATAAGAATTCATGGAATTGCTACCTTTTTATTTTTATTTGCAACACCTCATTAGCATATATATATATATTTACTTACATTTAAAAGCAAATCTAAATCTCTCTTATTCTTTAATTTCTCTGTTTTTCTATTTCATTCAAATTTGTGTTATTGCAAGATATTCTCATTTATCTTTATTTATACCTTCTTTCAAGCCTGTATTAAACTGCATGGATAGGAACCTAAGCAGAAAATTATTACGTACCCAATTTAACATGACTATAAATACATGGTAAAATTAAAGTGGAAGAGAAATGGTATTGCATAGGATTAAAGCCTAGCTAGAGATGCAGCTTTGGAAGAATTCTGAACATCATCAGATCCCCTGGGTTCAGATGTTAGTTGTCTGATAGATGTTAGATTTTAGTATTAA
Organism: Arvicanthis niloticus; assembly: GCF_011762505.2. Classification (NCBI taxonomy): domain Eukaryota; kingdom Metazoa; phylum Chordata; class Mammalia; order Rodentia; family Muridae; genus Arvicanthis; species Arvicanthis niloticus. The sequence continues at coordinate 12,950,347 of NC_047660.1, read as the reverse complement.
CACTGAGATTACCCTAGCAAAATCACTAAATCTTAATTCTTTAGAGACTTAAGGAAGATCTTTTTGACTGCCCTCAAATACCAGTGGTCATGAGTGACGCCATGGTTTCTGCAGTGTGGGCATAGGTGGAAAATTACAGATTAGGTGAAGGTTCTGAGTGAAAGGAAAGCAAACGCATCTGCAACATTTCCTTATTAAACATCAACTATTATTTTGCATATTATACCTTTCCTAAAAATATTTTCCTTAAGTTTTCAAATTATTTAAATATCTTTTAACATAGTTATAGTGAACTCACATATAAAAAATATCAAAAGAGACAGTACACAAGATTAGCTCTCTACCAATCACATGAAAGCATCCCCTGACTGTGTAAAATAGTTCTAAAGCCTTGCATTATATAAGCTTTCTCCAGTATTAATAAAGTATTGAAAAACAGGCATTAATCTTATTCCCAAATATCACAGCTATAGTAATTTTATCATCTTTCAGAAGAGCTGTATACAATTAATTCTGCTAAGCCTTATAAACAGGATGTTTTGATACTGCTGTAAGAAACTCTTGTTTGACCTTTATTTGTGCAATCTTCTGACCAGTTTCCATTCATTTTCTATTTCCCTAAAATGCAGAATGAATAGTACATGACCTTTAGGACTCTGTTTAAATAATTTCTCCAATATATCTATTTTCTTAAGGTTTCATATGAAAATTCATGTTTACAACTCATACAGTTACAATATGTATTCTGGGCCCCAATCAGATTTGAATATTGTGCCTGGTCTTCATGAGATATATATTTAAAGGTGATTCTTAGTATCTTTCAGTTATATTTCCTGTTTTATGAAATGACATATTTATAATCAAGTTCAACATATTTTTTAAAGAACTATATGATATATTAAGAAACATTAAATTCCATTTGTTGTATTACATGTTTAAATGGATAGAAGTGATTTTAAACTGTTTACATTTTAAAATTTTATTTACTTGTTGAAGCTAAGTATATATGTAAATAAATTAAGAAAAGTGAAAGAGAAATATATATTTAAAGTAAATAAGATATATATAAAAATATGACATCTAAATGATTTTCACATTATTAAGATTGAGAAAATTTTGAAATTTCAACTTAGTAATTCTTTTGAATTAATTTAATTTACATGTAATAATAACTAAATTAGGTATTAATTCTGCTTTATTTTTTAAAAATAATTCTTATAATATGTAAGAAAACTTATATTTAATAAATTGCATAATGTCAAAATCTAACATTTCCTACATACCAAAAGGTTTCCACCTGACAACACAATGCAAGCATGCGCAAAGCATACCACTCTAAGCAAGACTCTGATTTGTCTCATTCATGTACACGTGGGTTTAGGTTTACCAAATTTTTCTATAAAGAATTTGATGCCAACAATAAAGTAGCATCCTGCAGAGGAATACAGTGGTATCTGATTTTACAACCAACATGAGTACATCACCTGAATCTGCTTACATTTTAGATTCAGTACTTGTATTAAATATGAACATGGTTCCCATGTATAAACTGTGTCTTTAGCTGAAGATGGTTAATCTCACCACAGTTTATCTATAGCTCTCAAAGTTAATAGACTCTAGGGAACCAAGAAGAAAAACAGAAGAGACAACAGGGGATAAAGGCCAAAATCGTAAACAGATTCTTATGGGAACTTGATTTATTTATTTATTTTTTTTTAGACAAAAATGGAATATATCTCCTGACTGATTTTTTTCTGTAAAAATTCCACTGTTACTAGGGAAAGGAAACATTTAGCTTTGTTTAACATCCAACACCATGCATATCTAATTTCAAGTTTTAGATAACAGAAATAAAGAGGAAGATCAGTTTGGAATGTTTTTAAATGTTTTGCTAAAGTAATAACAGTTGTCATAAGGTAGAGTTACTTAGGTAGGATAATTCATTTATTGTTATAGATAAAGGCCTTTAATTGTATCTGCTTATTTCAGTAAACACATATTTAAACACGAATCTTGCAATCAATTTTTTGCGCAGTTGTTTTGTATTTTACCACAAAGACATTTTGTATATTGCTTGGAAAATCTATAAACACATTTTGACTTCTCCACTTAACCTTTTACACTTTAGTGTTCTCCTAAAGAGTTTGTTTCTTTACTTTCTATTGGAAATAGGACCAATTCTATGTTTTATTTTCATTTCAGATTAAACCACAATAATAGGTTTATCATGGCATGTATATATATATATATATATATATATATATATATATATATATATATATTTGTGTAACACTCACAGAATACTACCTTCAATCTACATTTCTACCAAATAAGAATACCATTAATTTTGAACATAAATATCAAAGTAAAATTGCTATATAATGCTTTATCATATGAAAAATGAATGTTATCTACTCTTTCAGGGAAGAGGGGAGCAAATGTCATATTGTAGAAAAATGACCATGTAAAATAAACTAAAATAAAACTTATTACATCCAAAATTATAAACAGCATTGACCTAGAAGGAATTGATATTCCCCTGGGAACAACTCAAATTAAGACAAAAGTCTTTCTGAACTCCCTTTTATAGTGCATTTTTAGAAAATTTTCAAGTGTGAATTCTGCCTCTTACCTGAGTATGACTTCTCTCATGAAATAGACAATTTTACAACTAGAAACATCTTTCTCAAGTACCTACACATGATTTCCGTGAAGTGCATTCACAGAAAAGATATCATTCTTGTCTCTGAGTCTTGTAGGAAGTTAACAACCTAATGTACAAAAGCAATGGTCACAAAACCTATCTGGGCAAAACTTATTGGTCAATCTCCCCTCTCTGTTGCCTATACGGACTATTCACTTTCTCACTTAACACATAAATCTTCCATCTTTAGAAAAAGATATTGTTTCTTCCCTTCCAAACAGCAACAGTCCTTAATAAAGGCTCATTTGCCTGTTTAAAACCACCAGCATGGACTTTTATCTTACAGCCCTTAACAGTGATCTAATCAATGATAGATTTACATACATTGGATATATATTGGATACCTTGTGCTAGAATAAAGACATTTCTTCTCATTTTTTCAAAGCAAAAATATTAATGTTTAAGTAAATAATATTAATGTTTAACATAATATATGTATATATAATGTTTTATAAACTAGTATTTTCTTAATTTCTTATAGATATCAATAATAATAATCCTGTAGGAAGTTAGTACAGTATTGATAGTTCCTTATAAACACATATTACACTGTCTCTAATGGCCTTGTGCTGAAATCATCAATGGGACAGTCATTTTAAATTTATGTCAATTATGATAGTTTGTTTTCTTTTGTTACATGTCACATAAAGAAAAGATGAAAAACAGAAGAGTTAAGGACAAGGACAGAAGGACAAAGAAGGAAGCAGAAAAACAGACATACTTCATCAGACAAAATTGCTAAGATGACAAATTATATAAATTTTAAATGTTTTCCTGTCTGCATGGACTCCTGTTGCATTTCTAAATGCATATGTGTTAAACATCTTTATTTATACATACCTTTTTAGTGTTAAGTTTATTTTGAGTATAGATACTAAGAACATACATTGTTGAGCTATGAAACACACCTGGAAAGACAAGGGGCAGAGAGAAAATGGGCATAGGAATTTGCCTCAGAATTATTTATTTACTTATGTAAATCTTTAAGTAATCTCTTTTCATAAGAAATATATAACAATATACTTAAATATTTGTAAACATGCATCTTTTAATAGAATTAACCAGAAAAGATATCCTTTACCCATATGTAAGAAAAAATCAGATGATGTTTTTACTAACCAAAACCTCTGGCATAAAAATATGCATCTTTACAGGGATTTTCCTAACAATTGAGATGGCCTGGGATATATATTTAACACCAGAAAATAGAAACAAAGAGTGAAAACAAAATTCAGATTAAAAAACAGACCAAGACTAGAGGTAAACTAGTGAGGCAAGCCAAGATTTGCTGCTCACTTCCTCCTTGTGAGTCAGAGATTTCAAACAGGATGCTGGGCTAATCAAAGCCTCAAACATAAAATGAGACATCAGAACAAGAATGGACAAGAGAACAGTATCTTGCTCAACAGAAAACCCAAGCAGGCAGAAGCTTGCTCTTTAGCTAAGACAAAGAGTTAGAGCAAAGCTTTTTTTGAGCATAGAATATTTTATTACAAAGGGCTGAAATGAAAACCTGAAACTGAAAGCTGGAAGGCTGGTAGTAAAGGAATTCAACTGTTGACTCATTCATGACTTCCTTTGCAGTATGAGGGGAGGTTCTATCTGCATAAAATTTCTTTTACTATTAATTGTTGAGATTTTAGGATATATTGTTCAAATGTGTCGTAAAGCCACTGATCAATGTGTTTTAAGGCAGCCTCATTTGACAGATTTTATTAAAGCTTTGCTCATATCCTGAAGTTCAAAACTCCATAAGCACTCACAATTATTTGTATAGATAGGTTTTATTATTTTAGATTTTTAATTAGTGAAATACCTACTTTGCTTCTTTTCCTTCATTATCTGATGAGCTTTGAACTTTTATATACAAATGACTCATAGAATTTATATAAAGTGTATGAAGAGATAAACAAATTATTTCCATGATTCTGACATTTTAATTCATCAGCTCAACTCTGACTTGCATGTCTCTGCAAGCATTAGGTAGCAAGTAGGCTTGAAATGTTTCCATCTACCAGTTGAAAACACTACAAGTGGTAATGGTTACCGTAGTAAGAAACTACTGTATTTATCATTTAATTTATATCATTACATTTACTAGCTTTAAAAAGTGTGCCCCAAAAGGAATAAAAATAAGGAAATGTGAGGTTAGAGCAGTCATGCAGTGATGTACACCACAGAGTAAATTTAGATAAATTTAATTTATATCATTCTTCAAAAAATTAATGTTCATAATACTCACCCATGTTTTTTGATAAATTTAAATTTTGGCTTAAAACGTTAAGAATGACCTGAGATTCATGCTCCACCATGTTTCAGTGATGTTTCTGATAGTAATCTATGAGGACTTTTAAGGTGCTAAATGTCGAATAACAACAGCTATACTGTTATAAGTACCAAAAAGGGAAGATCTGAGAGGTTGAGGTGAGAAAATCAGAAGTTCAAGCCGTTTAGGACAGCACAGGTGAACTTTATTTTGTTTTGGGATACATGAGACCCTCTTTAAGAAAAGAAAGAAAGAAAGAAAGAAAGAAAGAAAGAGAGAGAGAGAGAGAGAGAGAGAGAGAGAGAGAGAGAGAGAGAGAGAAAGAGAAAGAGAACGAAAGAGGTAAGAGAAAAAAAGAAAGAAATTTCAGAGTTGGGAAATTTGTCTCCATCAGTAAAATACCTGACATGTAGCTTGAAGACCTGTGTTCAGATACCAGTACCAATTTTAAAATTAAGTGTAGCACTGTGCATTTTGTAGGCTTGTAGAGCTTGCTCTTTAACACACTGAACCATCTCTTCATCTGCAGCCTATCATTTCTGTCATGCAAAATAAACAAAAGTTAAATGTAAGCCTTCAGAAAAGTGTACCAGAATACACTTATTTTAGTCATTTACATAGTACTATGAATACAGTATGGAACAATGGTACTGGTGAATTCTTGAGATAGAAGTTAGCCATGCAACATCAGAAACCATCTTTCTTCAAACTATTGTTGAAAAATGTATTAATGTTCTCAAACTGGTACATGTTATTATAGCTCAATTATATATGAAATAAATGTTCTGCTGATGTCTGTGATCTAGGCAGCTGCTTGAAGCCAGGGTTATGTCTTTGGGCTGTTCATAAAGCAGAAGGGGGGTGCATACTGATCTGAGTGTCTTGTGCTGCCACATGAGGTCATGGTGATGTTTGATTCATGCTATGACCTGCCACCAATAACCATGCACCAGGAGTATGTGTTTATGTCCATGGTCCATGGCACCACCGAAGGCCATGTGGATGCCCATGGCCTGTGCTGCAGTCTGTTGATGCTACAGGGATCCATATTGATGCAAGTGGTCTCCCTGCCACCTGAGTTAATGTCCATAATTCATGTTGCCTCTTAGGGTATTGTGTGTGTTCGCGGTCACTGGGCAGCTTGGGAGTCATATTTGTGGTTTGTATTATCACCAGAACCCACAAGGAAGCCCATGACTATGCTCCTTCTTGCAAACTGTAAAGAATAAGGCTTCAGGACATGGCCTCTTCAGGTTTCACATCCCAAATGCTGTGAGTCACCGCTATAGACACTTCCATTGATTCTTGGGTACCTCCCTTGTCCAAGGTCTCTGTCTCTTCCTGAAGATGCCTCATACATCCCCACCCCATCAGTTGAAGATTTCCACTCATGTCCACGGCTACTGGAGACATGAGGGATGGGGCAGAGACTGAGGGAAGGGACATTCAATATGGCCCAAATTGAGACCCTATCCATGGCCAGGCACTAATCTCTCATGCTATTAATGGTATTTTGTTGTGCTTGAAGACGGGAGTCTAGCATAGCTGTCCTCTGAGAGGCTCCATCTAGTAGCAAACTCAGTCTGATGCAGAGACCTACTGCCAAATAGTGGATGGAGCTTGGAGAGTCTTATGTAAGAACAGGAGGAAGGATTGCAGCCCGTAGCAGGATAGTAACTCCACAGGAGGACCAACAGTGACAACTAACCTGGATTCCTGGAGATCTCAGAGACTGAATCTCCAACAAAAGAATATACATGGGCTGGACCTAGGCCTCTCCACACATATTTAGCAGATGTTCAGCTTGATCTTCATGTTAGTCATGAACAACTGGAATGGGGGCTAGCCCAAAAGCTGTTGTCTGTACGCTCTTATAGCTGGGCTGCCTTTCTTGGCCATATTGGGAGAGGACGTACCTAGTCTCAAAGAGACTTGACATGCTGGGGTAGGGAAGTACCCGGGAAAGGGGGGAGCACATGCTCAGAGGAGAAGAGGATTGAGGATGGAGAAAGAATTATGAAACAAGTTGACTGGGAGAAGGAGGTAAGTGAAATGTAAACTTAATAAGTAAAATAATAATAATAACAACAACAACAATAATAATAAAGAAAGCATTGGAGAAGTAAAAAATGAAAAGAAGAAAGGTCTTAAACACTGGAAGCAAAGTGAACCCATGACTGTGAAACAACTTGTGATTCATGTGACAGCAAGTCGTCACAGGCCCCCAAACCTCAACAGCACATCTGTTGTGAAACTCTGTTTCTAGAATGAAGAAAACAATACAAAAACTTGTATTGTATAACATTTAAGGTTCAAGATATGATCAAAAAGGAACAATTACCCTTCTGGCTCAGGAACAGTCTATCATAAGTAAAATAGTAACTTGTGCCAACATGACAAGTGTCTGAGATTCTAGGCAAGTACAGCTTTCCGGCCCCTTGTGCAAACAAGTTTTAAGTTGTTGACTACAGTTATAAGCTTCATCTAAACCTAAAAGTACAGGTTTGTTCTCTCCACTAGGTGTAAGTCATAAAATTCCAAAATTTATTCCATTTTAATTCAACACAGTTAAAAATAACCTCCAGTACATGTCAAAATAGAAGTTATGATTTTTTTCTTGATTTTGTTCCTTTTTCTGTGTTTCCTTGAAATGAACCAGGTTTCCTCAGCTAATGCTTGGTAGGTTTTAGATTTTAGACTTTTCAAAACATTGCTGAACTGTGAGTAGACCTAGTTAATATATGTTCTGCTTCAGACTGACCAATGATTTCCCATCGTTAGCAGAGTTGTGCTATGCAATTTCACTGATGTTCAGAATTGGTGATAGGTATATGGAACTCATAATGTAAAGAATTCCAGGACATTTGAGCAGGACATTTGGACAGAATTGGTAACTTCATATTGTCCCGTGTAAACTATTATCCAAGAACTTGACACAGCACAGGTTCTGAATCCTTAATTGACAATTAGTAATCAGTCTTGTAAATATATGTGCATAAACTGTGACACAATTTTTAATAATACGTGTTCCTTTCCCAAACTCATAAAAAAAAAAAAGTCTCATTATTTCTATGGTTAATTTTAACCTCAGTTCTTTGGGAACAGACAGATTTTAGGAAATACTTTTGAAACAGAAATGTAATGTGATTCATTTTGGCTTCCTTAGCCAAGCTTTAGGGTTTATGGGTGGAATCTTATGGCATCTGGTTTACCCCTGAGGCAGGTTGCTTGTTGCTTGTCGGAACTCCTCATGGCTTCATCTTCTCCATTCCATTAAATGCTTCCATAACTCAGCAGGATCGAAATTTGGAAAGCATTCAAGAAATGTGTGATACTTTCTCCAAAACTAAGCTTCTGTTAAAACAGTCTTTTCCCATGATGTTTGGTGAGTGAGCTAGTGTCAACTATCTATTATGAGAAAATTTAGTACCTTCAGGCAGGTTATGCCCAATCATAGACATTTGGACTTGGTAATCAGATAGGACATCATAGTGTCAATCTCATTTTAACAGAAAATTCCCTCACAAGCACAACTCAAAGTGTGCCCCACATTCCTACCTAATGTGAAATTATGTTATTTGCTTTGAGGGGATGGTTTACATCAGTAGTTCTCAATCTTCCTAATGCTGTAACCCTTCAATACAGTTCCTCGTGCTGTGGTGACCTCCAAACATAAAATTATTTTGAAATAGCTTAATATAATCCATTAACTATAATTTTGCTACTTTTACAAATCATAATGTGAAAATATCACATGTAGAATATCTTATATGAGGACCATTCTGAAAGGGCAGTTTGCTCCTCAAAGGTGTGATAATCCACAGGTTGAGAACCTCTGGTCTACACTTGGTTTACATTGTAAGTAATTTCTAGTGATAGATTATGTATTTTTATGGGTCATGGGAACTTTTCTTTAAATTTGTTAGTCACCTCTTATATACAGAAAATTATTCATACAATTCCTGATATGAAGACCTAATGATTCCAGTATTATGAAGTCATTCCATTACCTCTCAAAATAGGACTGTGACCATTCTTGATCCTGGACACATTATGCCTGTGAAATATTGGCAGTTTTCAGTGTCTTTATTTCTGTAAAATAAAATTAGGTGCCTATTTTCTCATTTATATAATCTCAATAAATGAAGCAAACAGAATATTTGAAAGAAGCTATTTTTTCCTGAAATAATAAAAAAATAATTGCATACATATCTGTAAATACCAGGTAGCTCTAGTGACTTAGAACACGGTTATTAAGATAATTTTTCAGGATTCCTGCAGTATCACCTTGCCATGGTAATAATGGCTCATCATGAACATATTTTGGTGGCTACTTTATAGGCCCAGTCCCAAGAAGAAGTAAAATTGTTATGATATAAGGCATTATCTTACATTATCTATAGATATCCCCAGGGGGAGTCACATGGACCCATGCTTACTTATAGCAACAAAAATAAAAATGTTTCTAGAAAATTGATATATATATGTATATATATATATATATATATATATATATATATATATATATATAGACTAGATATAAATGAAGTATTTCCTTTGGAATCTCAGCTACTAACATTTTTGATGTACCATGCTCTTCTAGAGATGACAAATCCTGTGTACAGGTTTATGGTAGAGAAGAAAGATAATGAAAGAGCTGTGTTGATCTGGACAGTAAGAACCACTCAAAATGTGTGCATCTGGAATTGTGTATATGGTACTGAAATTCATTGGCTCTGTGTAAACACATAAGACTTTTGGGTTATGATTATTAATGGTACACATTTTAATACTTGAGTGCATGGTTTGCTCTCCTCGGAAACAAACAGTACTGATTTATTTTCTAACATCTGTGTTGATAAAACTGAACACCCTAAAAATACTTTATGAGAAGGAACATCTGATTTTATCCCATCAAGTAAGCATTCTTTTTCAAACACTAAATAATTAAAGAAGATAAGAGCTTCTCTAACATTTGTTTTAAATTATGTTATCTTAATGAAAACTAAGTAAGGAAGTCTGCAAATATTGCATTGTTTTAGAATTCTTGATATTATATCTTGATTTTCATGTTTCACTATAAATATTAAGGACAATATCTTATATGGCATGTGACAGACTAAAGATATAAATTTTGTTCTCTATAAACTGATGACAGACTTCTGAGGGTGACTAAGTACTAACCCAAAACAGTCTGAAGTCTTTCACAATTTAACACTGATCTGAACAATAGAAGCTACTCTGAGGAGCTACAACACTGAATCCACAATACTAACACCATTTTTCTTAATTTCCTCTAAGACACATAAAATATTCAAGACCATGTTTCTATTTTACAGAAGGAAGAATTACAAGAAGGGTCAAGACTTTTTATCACTGAGTTTCTTCATTCTCTTGTCATATTGTAATTTTGCTTGTCCAGATTACAAATAATTGAGTATTGAGGAAATATATTGTGAAGAATAGAATTTTGAAATGTTTACTCAGTGTGTTCTGTCATCAAGGTATCTTTCAATTTTAGAAGATAAGCAATTATCAATTTTGTAGGCAGTTCTAAATTATACCTGAAAATGTATTTTCCATCTGTACTTCAAGTTATGGTGTTAGTACAATTTAGCAACCTGATTATTTCAGAGTTCTAATAATATGAACATTGTTCAATAGACAAACAAAAAGATAAGATTGTTCTCTTTTCCATCAGTCAACACATACAAGCAAAATAAATGTAGTGTTTGTACAACGTAGTATTCTCTTTAAGAATGACCACCAACAGTTAGTGGAATTGTGAGGGTAAGAACAAGCTGGCTTCTCATCCTCAAGTCCAAAAATGTTCAGCTAGCCTTTAGTAGAGATAATTAAATTGAGGATTGCTAGGAATTGAATCAGAATCAAAGTATCTGGAAATAAATCATTCCTAAGCTTTTTATCTCTACTACCTTTCTAATCATAATCCCATGGTTCTTTGGAAAATTGAGTGCTTAGAAATATATCACACACACACACACACACACACACACACACACACACACACCAAGAAGGAATAGAATAAACAAATGATAAATAACATTAAGGAAGTTGAAAAGCAGTAGAGAAACACAGGGTTTTAAATGTATTTATTCTAATATGCATGTACTATATATGTATTTGTGAATATCATACTGATTTCAAAAAGAATCATAAACTACAAATAAACAAACAAACAAACAAACTAAAGACCAGTGTCACACATAGGGTATCTCCCTTTCATATGTTTGCCAGAAAGACACTGTACCCATCAAATAATATATGACATTGCTCTTGCCCTTGACTGTCTTCAAAATGTTGAAGGTAAGTTTCTATTGCGAAAAACACTCAATATTTCAGTCAAGGACCTGGAGGAAGGAACTGACTGGGAACATTTCTCCCTGGGGATAAGCTCTTGTAGAATCTAAAGATCTATGCAAGTGGGTGAGGGATAAAGCAGAAATACTTCCAGCACATTTATAACACTAACAAATCATAGAAGTTGTGATCACAGAAAGATATCCAAACTAGTACAATACTGGCATTTATATCTTGTGGGTAACAAGCAGTTCCCTAATTAGACATACTGCCTACTCAATGTGAGGGAACTAAGGCCTAGTACTATGTACCCAGTCAACTAAACCTGGTTGATGAGGTCATAGACTCTAGAGGAGGACCTGATACCCTTCCTTGCCTAATCCAGTTGAATTTCTCTATGTATTATAAATGCTTATTTTTATTCTACTAACAAGTGTAGCTCTTTTTTTTTTTATCCAAGGACACCCATAAATGAAATTAACAGACAATTAACATGACAGAGAAAGACTCAGGATTCTCCAGGAATGAAACGTTAATAGGTTATTCATTCTCAAGTGGTCAGCTCTAAACACATGTAGATATGAGCAACACTAAATCTATTAAACAGGCAGTAAGTATTGTGTGTGTGTGTGTGTGTGTGTGTGTGTCTGTGTGTCTGTGTGTGTGTGCGTGCGTGAGACAGAGAGAGAGAGAGAGAGAGAGAGAGAGAGAGAGAGAGAGAGAGAGAAAAGCTAAAGAGGACGAAGTCAGGAATTTGAAGAGTGGCAGGGCATTATAGAAGTTTAAGGCAGAAAAAGGGATGAAAAGGATATGAATCCAGTATTTATGTTCTATAATTTTCTAAAAATTTAAATTATGATGAATAAAAAGTCGATTTCATCAGTTCAAAAATATTCTTTTACAGTGTGATGATGAGGTAAATTTTGTATTTTTGAGAAAAATATACAACAACCACTTTTCTTGGTCGTTTTATTTAAGAATAATGGTAAATTTCAATTTCCCTTCAAAATAGAGAAAAAACAAAGTACAATAGCCATTTGATGTTTGATTTTTGAAAATAAAAGAAGAAAACTATATGTATTATGTATGATTTTACTGAATGTCACCATCTGTAATCCTGTTCATAACAAATCTATAAAACATAATCGGTACTATTTTTACTTTATTGTACTTTAAGGCACCAAAAATTTTTATTCCTCACAAATACATACATTTACTTTATTTTCTTTTGATACATCTTAATATAATGTTAATTACTATGTAGGTTTTAAAATTTTTATCTTTAAAATTACATGTCATCAAGTTGATTTAAAGGCAAAATGAAAGCTATTATTTATTATTTATTCATCATTATTATTATTTATTATTATTATTCATTATTATTCATTATTATTTTTACTACTATTATTTTCATCTGAGTTTATTTCAGATGATGTCTGTATGCTATAATTATGATTAAACTCCCAATGTCTATTTGGGCCAATGTTACACATCCCAACACTTCTATTCTCATCTATCCTTGTTCTCTCCAAAATGAGGCCACAGGGATGAGAAAAGTATTTTATGGAGTACAAATAGCAGTCTCTGTGCTCCTTGCTCATAATTTTTAAGTAAAATATTTCCACATTGTGTTCTTTTAACATTTGGAAGCTCCATATTCTGCCATATCTGGTAGAGGTGCTCACTTTACACCTTTGGTAGGAAAGTACAATTTCAATGATAGTTTAGAAGATCACATTTCTCCCCTTGAAAGTCTAAGTATATCCAATTTTAAATGAAAGAACATTATCCTTTTTCTTCTTTTGGAGTTAATTTATTAAGTTTATTCAGTGATTTCATACATCTACATGCTCTATTCAAATACATATACATGCTCTTTACAAATGATACTCAACCACTACCTCACTTAGCAGAAATTTTAAACTATAATTTGAATATGTTTCATCTGTTATTTAGTTGCCAATACATTGGCGTTAAGCTATAATAGGATCACAGACAGAAAAATTCCTAAAAACCTTATATAATTTTTGAGAAATTATAATACATAAAATATAAAACATAAAATGAACTTTTAGCCTTATTTTAGTAGAAAGACTAATTTCAGATAATGTTATGACTTGGATGTAGCATATCTTTAACCATGTGAACATTTCCCATCATTATGTATTTGAATATAAGCTCTCGATTTGATTGTTATTCATATTAACTCTGCAAACAGTGGCAGTTTAGGAAGCTGGTGAGCTTACATCAAAGATATAGTACAAATGGGAGTTCAGGTTAATTTGAGGTCAGTTTTTTTACAATGTTTAAGACAGTAAGTAAAAAGAGGGCACAAAATATCTCAAATGCCTTGCATATTGATGAAAACATCAACTCTCACTAAGAATTTTGGATTGAAATAATAAACATTATACATCTAAATGTACCGGATTCTCATTTACAAAATTATTAAATGGTAAAAATGTAAAAGAGAAAAATTGAACACACTTTCCTGCATAGCCTGGGTTTAATAAACTGCTGCTAGCTCCTAATCATCAGCTTTTTTTTTTTTAATATTTAAAATAAATTATTGAAACCCAACCTTGACCACATCTCTGCTGGAAAATATTACTTTACTGTTGTTTTGTTTAAACAAGGGTCCTGCCAATGATGTGAAGCAGTAACACTAGCAACATCCAATTAGCAATGTCAACTGGCAACTCCATTTTTCTCGTTATTATTTGCAGTTAATCTTTTAGTAAAAGGCTCAGAGTAACCTTAATCTCACTGTGTAGTTAAGCAGACCTTGAGATTGTGGTCCTCCTGTCTGAAGTTTCAGAGTAGGAGCAATTACATGTTTGCATCATCCTCGTCAACTTAAACTGTTATATAAAGATTTGGTTCCTCCAGAATCTATTGATTAGGTACCACATTTCAGATTTTATGATGAGCAAACAGTTACACAAGAGAAGAGATGACAAATATCAGAAGCATCAGGGCAGTGATGGAGATGCCCTGTGCTTGATCTAAGGAGTTTGACTTGGGGCTTCTTCTCAAATGTAATACATACTCAAGTCACGATTTAAAACACTAATCTGCAATTTTACATTTTGAAACAATCATGAGAACTCTTGGAAATTCTCCATGGGCTAGAATTAGAGGGTCGAAATCCCAAACTCTCTAAAAGGAAAAGTTAGATAAATTCTAACTGTAGAATCTCAAACGGTAGCTTAAATTCACCTTGAACTTACTCTGTTTTGTACTTGAATGATCAGTGTGAGGTTGCATTTGAGCTTTTAAGATTTGAAATTATTTCTAAAGATAGTCATTATCTATTGTCAATCAGTCTGTATGTTGTTTCATTTAAAAAGAGCCATTAGAAATCTCATGCTCTGCTTATGAAATATTGCATTTATCAGGTAAATAAGTGACAAGCCGTGGTTATCACAGCTGTACATACAGATATGGTTGGCTAATTACATTAGAAATATTTAAACTATCAGAAAGGCACTTTTGGAAAACTACAACTGGAGAAATTATACCACAAATGAGGTGCAGGCAGCTTGTTGAAGTGTGTAACCAAGACATCTGTTTGGTGTAAAATGACAACTTTGCTAAAACAAGAACTAATGGTCTAAGTAAGCAAAACAGAATTTCTATCTTAAGCTATTTAACCATTTTCAGATAATTAATCTGGCACTTTAATTTCTTCCTGTGAATTTCACACTAAATTTCCATTAGCAGCCTGCCAATTTTCTGTTTACATGAATATGCAGAGCTCTCTTTTACAATGAAATGACAAAGATAGCATTTAGGAGTCTTTTAAGTAAGGAAACTTTAAAAAAAATAATTCCTTAAACAAATCTTTGGCTTTCTTATGATAGAGTTCAGAATTAAGAGTCAAATTTAAATTTTATACGTTTTGTGGTTTAACCTTGTCAATTAAGACAATTAATAATTCAATATTTATACTAAAGAAACAAGGGCAATTTGGTAAATAAAATGAATGCATTCTGTTCTTTTGTTTGCATGGGAAATGAACGGTATAGATGTCCTGCACTGGCACAGCAGGCCTTCGCACCATGAAACAGGAAAACTTGAACTTCCTTTTGCCCAGTGTATTGTTCATAGTGATGTTGATGCTGTTGGAAGAATAACCATAAGCTAATGAATTTATTTCCTATTACTTAAAATTTAGAATAAGAAATCATTAAAAGAACCTAAAACTATAACTTGATTTTCTAATCTAATTTGATTTTCTGTTGAGAAATACTAATTTGAAAAATTAGTATTTTTTTTCGATGACTATATGGGTATAGTCATCGAATGCAGGGGCTGTTGATAGCACAGAAAATAAATATTCTATCCATGTTGGATATATAGTCTGCACTAGTGATCTTTTAAAGGTAGCAGTATATTTAAAACATGTTTTATGGAACATATATGTAACCGGGCCAAGCTATATTCCAATTAACTTTATGAATTTAGGCTGAAGAAATGCTGTCTTTCCAATATGTTACAAATAACTAACAATTTTCATCTGTATTAATTTAGATTAGAGAAGAATACAGTGCTGATTTTTTTTCCATTTTTTTCTGCAGAAAACAGTTCAGATGCATTTTATTTATGTTTTCTTTTTTTTTTTTTTTTTTTTTTTTTTATAAAGTCAGCTTAAAGAAACAGAACATCGGCCCATCTCAAAATTCTTTTAACCAAGAAACGTTTCTGTCCAAAGGAAGAACAGGGACAAAAAAATGGAACAGAGACTGAAGGAAGGGCCAACTGGCGAAGGCCCCACCTGAGGATACGCCATGTCTGCAGATACCCAAACCCAACACTGTTGCAGTGGTCAAGAGGGGCTTGCTGACAGAAACCAAGTGTGGCAGTTTCTAGGGAGGTCTGGCCAGCAACTGACCAATGCAAAGGCAGATGCTCGGAGCCAACCATCAGACTGAACTCAGGGAACCTGTTGGAAAAACTGGCAGAAGGACTGGTAGAGTAGAGAGGAGGATTGCAACCCCATTGGAAGAACAACATAAGCTGGCCTGACCACCCAGTTCTGCCAGAGACTAGGCCACCAACCAAGGAGTGCACTGAAAGGGATCTTTGGCACCAGATACATATGTAGCAGAGGATGGCCTTGCCTAACAGCAACAAGAAGAGAGGCCCTTGGTCTTGGGGAGGTTTGATGCCCCAGAGTAGGGGGATGCTGGAATGCTGTAGTGGGAGAATGTGGGTGGGGGGAGCACTCTCATACAGGCAAAATGGAAGAGGGCAAGCAGATGTGGGATGGGGGGGTGGTGGCAGAGGTGTAACCAGGAAGTGCATATTATTTGAGATGTAAACAAATGGAATGATTAATAAAGATTTAAAAAAATAATAAAAAGAGCATGCTTTTCAAAGATAGAAATTAATGCAACATATTAAAGAAAACCAGGACTGTTACTTTAGCATGGATTTCTAAGACTAGCCTTGATGAAGACTTGCTGTTTAGATGAGATTTGACTTGATAATGGAATAGATGAACAGCTTGATTCAAAGGAAGAGCAAGAGAAGAGCTTCGGAGATAAACAAAGTATTTCAACCAAAGTGAGATTGCAAGAGGATGCCTGATATGTTCATGGAGCAAAGACTAGTTTACTGTAGGTCAGACTCCAGAAAGCAAAATTGCAAAAACTCTCAAGTTGATGCCACTCTTCATGATGTCATGATGACATGAAGACCTTGTCACCAAAGGCAAGAAACACAGTCTGAATGTTCTTCATGGGCTATCTCATCTAATTCCAGAGTCTATACATCTGACTCTCATTGGTCATTCTGTATATAACCCACTTACCAAAACAGACTTTAAAAAATACAGTTGAAAGAGGAAATACTTATTGTGTCTTGGCTAAATAGAAGATATGAATGATAGTGTTCCAAACCAAAGATAAATAAATCAGATGCTAAATATTAAACTGGCATCTGCATCATATTGTCAATTTAAAATTTTCAAATGAGAAAAAGTAACGGCAGGACAGTACAGGCAGAATAGAAAGTTCCTTTTCAACAACACAATACCATTTTCTCTTTCTGCATTCAGAAAAGTGTAAACCATAATACTTGTGGCTTAAAATTTCTGTTTTTAAAATTGACACCAAGACCAGGTAACAAACCAGTAAATTACAAGTCCTAGGATTTCATTTACAAAATCAGAGGCAATCGGCTTCTCTGTGAAACCAAAAAATGTTAAAGTGCTGCTGTATGTCACAAACTCTGGCGCCAGTTTTCAAGATGTTTACATTTATAACCCATCCTTCATAAACAAAGAACTTGAGAAACCTGGCAGAAAGTTAAACAGCCTGCAGATGCATACAATCACTTTCTAAAAGCCTGTGGGGGTGGAGATTCTTCTGTTGTATTACAGAGTCTTTAGTTGGTGATTATCAATCTACATAGGCACAGCTAATATCTTCTACATATGTCCAAAGGGCATATTGATTTGTTTTAAAGCCCAAATGTTATAAATGTGTCTTCATTCTTTTTCAAGATGACTGTTATTTAAAACAAATATTTCATGGATTGAAGTGTAAATTGAATATTCTTTAGTGTAATTCATAATTGTATTTTACAAGAGAAACTTTTTGTTCATTTAACATTATCATATCATATACTGTCCATCAAGTGTTGGAAGATACATACATTATTAAATAGGGGAGACCTTCTGTATTAACAACCCATATAACCATAGAGAAACTAAATTTAAATGAATATGGTGGACAACAAAATTCACCAAGAATAGGTGACATAAAGACAGGTATTTAATAGGTTGTTATGTTTATAAATATATAATTTACAAAAGAATTCATCAACTTCTGTTTATTACAAATATATCATTTGGCCATAATTAGTTGCATATATATTACAAGTGTTTCTGGTAATTAATTGAATACACATTGATATAATATAATGGGAGAAAGTGCAAACACAGTTAAAACTTCACAGGTCCGACTACATGACCTATGACCCTGAAGGATGGCTGTTTTTAACTGCACATACTTTACCACATTTCATAATATTTCTTCTTCTTCATCCTTTGCAGAATATGTGTGTTTACTGTGCTTGATATGCATACTCTCATACATCCAAGTCTGAAATTTGATGTGGATTGTTCCTCTAGACACCAGGTATCTTCTCCCTGGATCTCAGATGTCTTTCTAAATCAAAGGGATTTATCTAAATCTTGACTTCACCAACTCACAGAGTCAAGCTGGCAAGCATTTCCTGGGAATTCCCTACCTCAGATTCTTTAGGTGTTGGCAATGGCTCCTCTCCTCTGAGATCCATTTATGTAGATGCTGAGGATCTGGTCTCTCATCTTCAAGGTTGTATACCAGCATTTTCTTAGCTGTGCCATCTCTTCAGCTTCCTGTATCCAAGTCTTCTATATAAAACCATTCTGGAGAAGACAAAATCTTTATTGAGTGTATTGATCTTATCTGTGAGTAGGGAGAACTATATTTGTGACAAATTTGTAGAAAAAAAATCAAACTATGGACACTGATTTTCATTTGGCCTAAGTGTAAATTAGCCTAAAATGATGTGATCATTTAGGTCTTAGAATCATGTAAGTTCTATTCAGTTTCTGGATATTTGGATATATATACATCATAAATATATAAATAAATATATATATATATAAATAATATATATGTTTTATAGTTCTATGTTTTTAAATGTGCATATGATTGGTTATATATGGTAGAAAATCTTACACAGTATTTTGTTATTTTCATTGTGAAATATAGTATCAGATTTTTAAAAAGATGTATTTATTTATTTATTTATTTATTTATTTATTTATTTATTGTGTGTGTGACTGCACTGTCTCTATCTTCAGAAACATCAGAAGAGGGCATTTGATCACATTAAAGTTGGTTGTGAGCCACCATGTGATTGCTGGGAATTGAACTCAGAACCTCTGGAAGAGCAGTCAGTGCTCTTAACTGCTGAGTCATTTCTCTGGCACACATTATTAGTTTTATATGGAATTCATATTAGAAATAAAAATTAATATATAAGCTTTGACAAATGTAGTTACTCTTCAAAGTAATAATAGTGTCAGGGATAAGTCATTGACAATTTTAGTTAGATTACTGTGCATTCATAACTCACACATAACTATAATAGCATTTGAGACCTACTGTTTTGACTGTTTGTTATTTTTAAGCTTCATTAATTCTTAGAAATATTTATGTTAGATTTTTGAAACAAAACATATTCTTTGTATATGCTTCTAGATTAAATATTAGAATATTTAGGACAAGTAATAACACAAAAACCAAAAATACATCATGTCATTTTCTTCTCTTTAATTTCTTTAAAACTATAAGAAAAAACTATCTTATCTGGTGGTATGTCATATTCCAGCCCTGTTTAATCTTCAACACTTTAAAATCATGTTATAACTTTTATAACGTGACGTTCTAATGAGGTGCAACAATAAATTTGAATGAACAATCGGACATCTACATGAATTTTTTCCAGATGCTGTCTTATACATGGTTTATGTATTTATATTTCTAGAATTTAAAATAATTGTAACATAAATATGTTGTATGAGTTAGTAATTTTACATATGAAAATAAAAATAGAAGAAATAACAGTTCAAAAACTTAATTACATGTAATCATTAACGTGTAAATTGATTACATATATAAATTAATATTTTTTCAAGGATTACCAATTATATAAATGCAATCCTTGGTATATTTTAAAGAAAATAGTTTAATATAAAAAAGGGACATATTTCTTGATTATTTTATCTCCTGCTCTATCATTGATGACAAGTTATCACTGCTACAAAAAATAATATGCTGTTGTCTCTTAAGGATAGATTTATTGTTTTACAACTCTGACATAAGAAATCATACAGGTCTCATGAGGATAAAATCAACATTTGAAATGCTTATGGGTTGAATTTTTTTCTTTTCTAGAAGCATGTGACTTTATCCCTTGCCTTTCCTAGCATTTATAGATTAATATTACGTGGCTTAAAACTCTTAGGCTGTCTTCAAAGTCAGCAATGATGAGTCGTATCAGTGCATACTCCCTGTAATTACCTCTCTAGTCTTCTTGTAACACTAGGTAATGCATATTAAGATGTCAGGCATTATAACAAAAGTGCTTTTAGAGGGATTATTTCTACCTAATACCAAAGGTTGGTAAAGATACTAATAAACTCTGACAAACTCTGACAGTATTATATATAGTTCTCCTTTTATGAGAATATTCATAGACTCACAAGGTGCATGTACTACTCACACTTGGACTGTTTTATTTTAGATTAATTATATATTTTATCAGTTACCATGAGAGACGTTTTAAATGTCAGGAAAATATTGCTATTATCGTAAATGTGGATGCAAACTTACCCAAAGAGTTCTTAACCTATGTTTGGCAACTCTGAAGAAAACTAAAATTATTATCAGGATAATGGGATTTAGCAGAGAGCAGAAAAGGTAAATTAACTAAGTATTCCAGTTAATTACAATTTATATGAATTTTATATTATTTTAATATACATGACAGAGTTTTCTCATTATAACAGAAATCAATAAACCTATTTGTATATATTTATAGAATGAATTATCTGATGTTTCGATGAGAGACCTCTGAAGGAAGGTATTTAAATTTGGAGTAAGGAAGGGAATAAAGGAAAGCAATGTGTTTCTAGTAAATTTAAAAGGAAGGAGGGAGGAAAGAAAAGATTAAATGACATTTTTTTGGGTTCAGTTTTGGCCACGTTACAGTCTTTTAATGTCATGCTTTTTATAGGAAGCAAGACACATGAAATATGTGTCAGTATTTGCCTTCTTTATTCTCTGTGTAATTTCCATCCCTGATATTTGAGATGTCTTTAATGATCTTGTGATGTAGTTAGGGAAACATTACTTTTAAAGAAAGGTTCTTCATTTCAAGAACACTTAATGTACAGTTGTAGAAAGTGTTTCAATCCATGAGAGAAGAGGTACTGTACTAAAACCTTTACAATGTTTCAAGTGTGGATTATAACCTGCATCATAATCCAGTTTCTTTTTCAGTGGGCAGTACCTGAGACTAAGCATATAGTAAGTAGTCACTCTTATGAGACCTAGAAGCTGAAAAGTTTAAGAGCAATGCAGTAATAGCAAGAGCTTCCTTGTTTTGTTACAACATGACAGAAGAACAAATAAGCATGGTAGAGACAGAGACTTAACTGTGAGATCTCTGCAAGTGCATCTGAGCTCTGAACCCTCTTTATATCATAAAAGTGCTAAACTAATATACCCCTTTATGTCATTTATCACTAGTTATATTCCCCAAATCCTTCCTCCAAATAAAATAGACACATGACTTCAGTGTCTAATTTCTGCTACATGACCAGGTTTGCTAAAAAAAAAAAAAAAAAAAAAAAAAAAATCATTTTTTCTCTTTTCTTTTTCAAATTCTTCTCTCATACAATACATCCTTTCCTCCTTCCTCCACTCCTCCCATACCCCACCTGCAGTCCTCCCCAGATTACTGCCTCTCTATTCCCTTTCAGCAAAAAAGCAGGCTCCCCTAGAATATCAACTGCAATAAGATACAATAACTGGAATAATAAGATGCAATAAGACTAGGCATAAACCCTCATATAAAAGGCAGGAAGACGAAACCCAGGAGGAGAAAAAGCATCCCTTGAGCAGGCAAAAGTGAGAGGCACCTCCACTCCCACTGTTAAAAGTCCCACAAGAACCTCAAGCCAAACAACCACAGCATCTACTCAGAGAACTTAGCACAGACGTTGCATTCTCCATGGTAATGCTTCAGTTTCTGTGCACCCCTAAGAGCCCTGCTTAGTTATTTCCTTGGGTCATGTCCTCCTGGTGACCTCAACCCATCTGTCACCTACAGTCCTTCCATTTCCTGTTTCAAGGTTTCCCAAGATTCACCTAATGTTTCTCTGTGGGTCTCTGCATCTTCTCCCAATGGATGCAGGAACAAGGCTCTCTGATAATAATTGCATTAGTCATCCATCTATGAGCCTTGAAAGAATATAGTTAGGAATCATTTAATTGACGATTTATTTTTGGTTGGTTCTGTTGGTTAAATTAAATCTCTGGGGCCTCCGAGTTTCATTTCCTGGCCATCCTGGCATTGTAGGTCATAGGCTTTCTCTCATTGCTTATCCCTTAACGTAGAGAAGTTATTGGTAGGTCACTCCCACAAGCTCTAAGCCAATATTTTCCAGCACATGTTGCAGGCAGGACAAGTTCTGGGTGGAAGGGTATATAGCTCCGTTGTTTTTACAGTCCCACCACTGAAAGCTTCAAATCATAAGAAATAGTAAGCATTGTCAAGAAAAATGACACCAATATCATACTGTTAGACCACTGAATATAAAATGTTAATGAAAAGTTTTAGACTTTATAAAAACATCAGTATTCGTTCTATGCTTTGATGAACACATACTCTAGGTTTCCTGGCACTAGAAGCATGACAATGGAACAGTGTTAGCTCTCAACTGCTTTTGTGTGTAGTGATTGATTTAAGTGATGCACATAGTAGACCATTCAGTGGGAACATATGCTATCGTTCCCACAAAATGTACAACATAATGGGTTTTTAAAAAGTATTTTATATATTAATGGCATGAGTCACATATTTTTGCATTTAAGACTCAAATTATAGGACAACAGTGGTATTGCAGGTAAATGAAGAGCAACTAGAATTGCAAAATTAAAAGTGAAAGAGAGTGAAATACAATCAGAGAAGAGGAAAAGAAATCCAAAGAGAACTTAAATGGTATGATTAATGGGAAGATGACCTCTATCAATTCTCAATACCCAAAATATAAATAATGTTATGATTAATAATAATTATTTCTTGGTATAAATAATTAATATTTTGTGTGATGTTCTTTTAAGTCATTTCAAAATTATCTGATTATATAGACATTGTTATTATGAATCATGTTTTATATTTTTTCAAGTGGTACAAGGGCTGGTTAATTTTTCATCACTGTGACACAAGCTAGAGACATCTGGTAAATTTGGGCTCCATGGAGAAAATGCCTGCATTAGCCTATCTGCAAGTCTGTGGGTAATGTTCCTGATTAATGATTCATGTGGGACAACCCAGCTCACTTTGAACAGTGCCAATTGCTGATTAAGTCATGAGAAAACATACAAAGGACAACAACAACAAACAAAACAAAAATCAATAAGCAGAGCTATTGCACAGTCTCTGCTTTGTTCCTGCCTCCAGTTTGTGTCTTAAGTTCATGAGATGACCTTTCTCAGTGACAAACTCTTTCCTGTAAATCAAATAAACACTTAATTTCTTACATTGTTTTGTTTTTGCAGTGTTTTTAAAAAGAAATACAAAGCAAACTAAGAGAATGCAGTATCTAAATTAAAATAGTGAGGATTTTCAGAGTTATATTTGTCCATGGAGAATTTTTCAATTATTGAAAAGCAGTTGTATATGATCAGTTTTATACTGGAAGATGCAATGTATAATTATCAAGTCTACAGCCATAGCTAGTAGCTTTTAGAAATAATGTTAAAACAACAACAGCAAAAGGGGGGCATAGGGGCACAGGGGCTCAGAACCTTAATCCCAGAAGGCAAAAATGGATAGATATCTATGAGTTTCAAGCCAATCAGATCTACATTGCAAAATACCAGTCAGCCAGACAAAAGTAAAGAAAATAACAACAACAACAACAACAACAAAAGTACATTTTCTAAATTATATTGACTGTGTCTCATTACCAAAAAATAAAGAAATTATGCAAGTAAAATAGAGAAAAACATTGGTTTATTTAAAGCAAGAATTAATATAACATAATCTTACAGTAAAAACCATCACCCATGCCCAGTAACATAGGACAGATATTGTTCAAAGATTCATTTGCTTTCTGAAATGTCTGAGAACTTAGTCTGTATAAATTGAATAGTGTCTATGTGGATTCTTCTCTCTAGAATTGGAAGGTAAAATTCTGAGAGTAGAGAATGATTTTCAGTAGAGGACTCAGCCTCAAATAGAGGATCCATTATCACTACCCTACCCATGCTTAGGGGCTACATGGGAAAAGGGAGCAGATAGTTTGTAAGGGCTAGAGACTAGGTAGGAGGCCCGGCAGTGGTGGCCCACGCCTTTAATCCCAGCATTTGGGAGGTAGAGGCAGGCGGATTTCTGAGTTCGAGGCCAGCCTGGTCTACAGAGTGAGTTCCAGGACAGCCAGGACTACACAGAGAAACCCTGTCTCAGAAAAACAAAAAACAAAACAAAACAAACAAAAAATAAAAACAAAACAAACAAACAAACAAAGATTAGGTCTGAGCTGAGTAAAAACGATCTCTCTGGCATGTTGAGAACCATGTACTATTGACCTCACACATCTGTGGCTGCCTGCACAGGAATTCGTCATTTAATAGTATACTGTTGAATGTAGTCATGCTCATGTGTCCCCATATCTTACTGATAGAGAGTAGCAATGGTTGCCTTCTGAGGAAGGAGAGTGTCTGAGAGCCTATTTGCTTTAACGATGTGCCCCCTAGTACACCAAACAACCTCCACTGGATAATCTCATGTGAATGAGTAAGTGAGCACAACACATTGGGCTCTGGGAATTATTTTAAAAAAATAAAACTAAAAAGTAGACAAAAACTTTGGAAGAGTTTCAATATAGGGCCATGAATCTGAGAAGAGTTAGGAAGGAAGACATAACATGAATATATGAATACAGCCAAAATACCTTATGTGGCATTTTCAAGTATAATTAAAAACATATAAAATTCTTTAATACATTTACAAAAAATGTGTTATGATTCCTAAAAATGATAAAAAGTGACCAAAACATTTTAAAACTGAAAAAATAATTTTATCACAAAAGGATATTTATGAGAGAATCTGTATTCTGGAAGGCATAATACAGACACATCCTGTTGTTACGTGGGACACAACAGAATGTGACTTTTTATGTCAGAAGCTAGGAGGAGCTTAGAAAATTAGTTCAGCCCAAGAGTGACTCTAGAGCAATGGTCCTCAACCTGTGGGTTGTGACCCCTTTGGGGTTTAATAATCTTTTCACATGTGCCACCTCAACTGTCAAAAAACATAAATATTTACATTATGATTCATAAAAATAGAAATATTATAGTTAGGAAGTAGAAATAGAATTATTTTGTAGTTGGGGTCATCACAACACAATGAGCAGAATTAAAGGTTTGCAGCAAAAGGAAGGTTGAGAACCAGTGCTCTAGAGAAAAAAAAATCTCTGAATTGAGAGGCAGAGAGAGCACAGAACATTAAGGCTTTATTCTAGAGATATACACCAAACTAAGGTCCTTAATTTTAAACATGTGACATTGCCAGAAGCATATTGAATTGGCTATTACTCTACAAAGGCCATAGACATTAAAAATATAAGTCAGTATACAATTTTTAATAGCTAATAAAATGCTTGAACCAGAAAACAAGTTCTTATTATTTTAAAATCCTTCAATCAGAAATTAAGTTCTTGTAATTTTAATGGTACTTACAACTAGTACAGAAGGTGTCAAAATGCTTGAAAATTTTATTTAATCAATTTATTTATTTCTGCAATGTTTACGAATGGATCCACAAAGAATAAAGTAGCAAGAACCCATGATTGTATAGCAAGGCCTTAACAGTCATGTTTGGGGAATTTCAGTGACCATGACTAGAAGAGGCAAGCATGACATGGTTATAAACATGGAATTCAACTAATAGTTTATTATATATAATATATTGTATATTATTTATTATATATAGTATATTCTTTTCTTTTACATTGTCAAGAATCACACATAATCTCCAACAGAACCAAAATTGAGTAGATGGTATTCTGAAATAACTTTATGAATTTGATATTAGCATGTGTTTTGCAATATACTTAGTTACTAGTATTGTTGACAAGACATTTTAATAGCACTAACATAGCAGAGTTTGCATAAGAATGCTGTGATATAATAAAAATTATTCCTACATTTGAAGTATAAGTTTTCCATTTGGTTATGAATACTACTAGAAATCATCCCAATATGCAATAGCCCAATTTTGGTGTTGCCTAAAATAATTTTAAAATGAAAGTTTTAAATAGCACTGCCAGCTGTGCAGACTATATGTCTATGTAGAAAAGAAGAGGTGGTAAGATTTTTCTCTTTGTGCTCTGTACTCTCAAGTAGTTCCAATGACATGGAATGATTTAACTCAATTTTTCTGAGTCAAGATAGGAGAATAATAGCGAAACATAAAAAGAAAAGCAAAATAGCTGTCTGGATTGTAGGCATTTTTCAACTGTTGAAGCTGAAGTACAAGGATGATGATTGGCATCGACAGTTTCCTCCAATACAGTATTCATTATTTTAAAGTGTCACCTTGATGACAAAGAATGATAAGAAATTATAAATAAAATTATTTTCTCATATATAATTATGTTCCCACAATATCACTTTTCTGCTCCTTAATTCACCATGAAGTTCTTCTAATGCTTGAAGAACTTGTGATAAATGGTTCCAAAGCCTGCTTTATGTTTTCTAAAGCTTGTAAAGAAAGGGGCATTGTAAAGGTGGCTAGGACAGGGTTTGGCATCTGAATGAAATTCCCAAAGAAACGACAAAATGCTGACATAAATTCGTGATGGAAGAAATTCAAATAAGCACGGTTGTAAACTCAGATTCCATCGTTTTCAAAAGATTCTTTTTGATTATTTATAATCAGTGATTTATTTATTTATTGAAATTTCTGTCAAATTGAATGCTCACATCAATACACATTTTATTTATCAATTAATTTGTATCTGTATTTTATCCCACATAATTAATTGTAAGTACCCTTGGAAATAAGTCATCCATTAAACTTCTGTTTGGTCATGCTTAAACTGTCATAGAGGTTGAACTGTGAATTGCTTAATTTCTTAGAGGGAGCTATTTGTCAAATAATGAAGAGATGACAAAGACTGCAGAATTATTTATATGAAATAATATATAAAAGAGTTTCAAACCATGAGGTTTTGTGTATATCCTGGTATACGTGTATATTCAGAATCACATGTATGAAAGTACAAAATTAGACGAGTTCACCAACCATGGATGCCTTTGGATATGTCAGCTGTCTTTCCTCGGGAGCCATCCACCTAGATTTAAAGACTGAAGTCTTAAAACTTGCCTAGTAGGACAGATTGGCTCTACAAAAATAATTCCTGGGATCCACTCATTTCTCTCTTTTCCACCTTGAGATTCGAGCTGTGTTATATCACTTACTATTGTGTGGGTGTTCTGGAAATCAAATTCAGATCATTAGAATTATCAGGCAAGAACTTTTTCTTACTGATGAGTCTTGCTCCCCATTTGCTTGCCACTAATATTTTTTGAAGTGAAATTATTATATTTAGGAATATATAAGTGTATACATAAGTATATATGCATATACTAATAATTAATAAGAAGAGAGACTGTGAGTTTGAAGGACAGAGTCAGAGGTAATGGGAAGATTTAGAGAGAATAAAGCGAAGGGGGAAATACTGTGATTAAAGTATAATTTCAAAACTAAAGCAAAAAATAGATGATAGACACTATTTGTCCACTTTATTGGTTAGAAAACCGATGTTCTTTATAATCATCTATGAGGCAGGCACTGAGGTATTTTGGCTCTGGGGCATGGTAGCATCTTGTCCTCACTAAACGCCTTCTTCACTTTTCTCTCATGCCCACTGAAAGGATCTTTCTTTGGACAGAGCCATCAAGAAGCATCACAGCATTCCCTGAGTGATGAGCAGTAGTTTGAGGTCAACTGGGTATTCTAGAAGCCAGGACAACAGGTCAAATTCTGGTCTGCTTCAGATTTCCAGGAACTCACACAGGACTGAA
Source organism: Arvicanthis niloticus (assembly GCF_011762505.2). Lineage (NCBI taxonomy): Eukaryota > Metazoa > Chordata > Mammalia > Rodentia > Muridae > Arvicanthis > Arvicanthis niloticus. The sequence continues at coordinate 12,922,179 of NC_047660.1, read as the reverse complement.
CCACATGGCTCCTTAATTATGGCTGAGCCCTTCAGTCCTTAACTAACAGAAATAGCAGGACAATAAAGCATTTGGATAAATTTTGAAATTACTTCAGCAAGGCTTCCTCTAAAATACATTGTAAGCATTTACTTCACATTCTTATTTTATAAAGCAAGAAGCTTTGACTTTTGCTTCTTTCTAAGTTACAGAGTACTTTGAAGAAACAACAAGTGGTAGAATGCAGTCTGTTCAAATATTAATAAGTTAGGGATGTTTTAATTTTATAATGTAAAGAATATACTTTATTGCAGAAGAGCCTTTTTATATGATATATTTAATACATACATATATACACACATACACAGATCATATTTTTATATACAAATTTATATATGGTATATTTTGTTTATTAGTTTCTTCAATGATTATAAAGAAGAACATCGGTTTTCTAACCACCAACCAGGCAGCATACATGGGCTGGTCCAAGGCCCTGGGTACATATATAGTGGAGGTCTGCTTGGTTTGAACTCAATGGGAGAAGATGTGCTCTTGGGGGTTGGCATCCTCTCAGAAGCAAGGGGTAGGAAGAATGGAATGAGGAACTATTCAGGGGGGATCAGGAGAGAGACAATGACTGGAGTGTAAATAAATAAAATATTTTTTAAAAGACTATATACTCTATAAATAACAGAAAACATAAACATCAAATAGATCTGTTGCTTTGTTTTTGACAACTTAAAATAATAATAACCAAAACAAAAAATGAAAATACATGTTTATTTTAAAAATAGTTCTCTGGTAATCCCATACATGTATACAATGTATTTATACAGTATCTACACCCACCACCTATCCCATTTCTCTCAGATTCTCCTCTAATATTCTTCTCTCAACGTCATTTTCTCTTTTTCTTTATTTAATAAACCAGTTAGTTTGATTAATCTTCCCTGTAAGTACATCAGAGTGAGGCTAACCACTGGAGCACCAAGTCACCATGGGCCAGTCGCCTGAAGAAAAATGTCTCCTTGTCCCACCACAGCCATCAACCACCAATTGTTTTTTAAGTGTGAGAACTCAAGAGTCATTTCTTATTCCATCCTGAATGTTGATTAGCTTAATCTTTTGTGAGTCTTGTACTGGCCATAACAGCTGCTGTGACTTTATAGGTCCAATATGTTGTTATGTCCAAAAGAAATTTGTAAAAGTACCTTTTATTTCCCTGAATTGTCATCTCTGAGGATTACTGCTGAATAAGTTCACCCTTCTGAACTCTTGCTGGCTGGTTCAACTCAGCTATTCTGACTCAAACTCCTCTCCAATATGCTTGATTTAATTTGTCTTCTGTGGCTTCTCATTGAATTGCTCTGCTTGGCCTCAAACTAAGTCTGGCAATATGTTATAATCTTCTGGTTCTGTTTTGTTTTTTGGTTTTAATCTCCTCTGCTGACTTGCACTGAACTAAGTTTACCTCCCCTGAACTGCCTCCTGTGTTGAATGCCCAAACTGAACTCACCTGACTGAACAGAACTGTCCTGAAATCAATTCCACTGCCAGTTCTCAACTGCACTGACTTCTTAGTCCTTACCTCTGAACTGCACTGAGCTGACTAATTTGAATTTTAATTCAGCTAACAGACAAAACTCAGAGATCTGCATAACCCTGTCTCCAAGTGCTGAAATTAAAGCCATGTACACCACACCTGGACTTAAGCTTTTCTTTGCTTCTATTTCTGCTCTATACGAGGCTGGACTTGATCTCAAATACCTGTTTGCCTCAACTCCTCAAATTAAAGGCTTCTCTATATTTCACCAGGATGACACATCCCTAGAAGTACTTTGGATGTGATCTCTTGCTGAATATTCCACGTTGCTCGATTAAAATTCCTCTACAGAACGTATTTCACATTTCTTCACTCCACTTGAGGCTAACAGTAATGGTGCCCCCATACCCTAATGTTCTCCAAGCCTTGCAGGGAGAAAGTGTGATATACCTGTCAATTTATCTGAGCCGACAATCATTCCCTGTACTTGGTGGATAATGGATAAGAGCTACATGGGATATATGGGAAAATATTAAGAAGGTAATTTTTATACTGTACACTTTTGGTAAAATAATACTTGTAGGTGTTCCCTAGTGCCAAAGACATGCTGACTATAGATTCTGGGTAAGGTTTACAGTGGTAAACACTCTTTCTTCTGGTATACATTTTAAATACAGTTAGAAAACTGATAGTCAGCTCTATAACAGTCATGCATCTGTTCCCTCAATAGGCATATCTTGCCAAGCTTGTGGTTATAAAAGGAATTCCCTGCTGAGTGAGCCTGTTGATGATATTTTTTTACAGCATCATTCAAAGAACTTACCCACTAAGGAGAAAACTTCCATGTCTGCTTCAATTTGATTTCTTCATCCCCTGTTAGAAAACCAGTGTAACGTGTTCAGCAATATAGTCTTACTATCAAGTTCTGGTGGACAATGAAAACCACTTGTGGTAGTATAAATTTCTTTACATCAGCAACTAAAAGGAAATTGTCGAAGGTGACAGTGAGGTCGTTGTTTGATAAGCTGTTTTTGGTTTTTGATAAGTTGCCTAATAAGTTGTCTGATTTAGGAGAAACTATAGAAGAAAAACATAAAATGTAACATAGCAGCCAAACATGGTGCTTGCCTTTAATCCTAGCTGTCAAGAGATAGTGTCATATCTGGAATTTTCAGTTTAGTCTTGTCTACATAAATACCAGGACATCCAGAGCTACATAGAGAAACCATGTATCAAAAAGCCAAATGACAAAAATAAAAACAATACACAGCAATAATTAAAATATGTCTCAAAATTAGTAATCATATTATTTGTGATTTTTAACTTAGAACATTTTTAACATGATAAGTTCATGAAAGTAATGTCTGTTGCCTTTAAAACTCCAACTGAAACAAGAAGCTAAGCCTTACTATGTTTGGAAATAGAATCTCTGGATAGGTGATTTGGATAAAGAGATTGTCAGGGTGGGACCTTGATACCATAGGGCTGGTAACAAGAAAAAATAGAAGGTTTACTGCCTTTCTTATCAATGAAAGACTGCTGAAGAAAAAACGGTGTAGTCTTTTAAGGAAGGAATTTGTCAAATTATGCCATGTACGATCCAGAATTATTAGTAAAGAAATCATTTATGTCATTGGACATTAATTCAGTTATGCTTAAATTAAAATTAAAGTACAAAATGGGGTCTTCTTATTCCTCATTTTGATGTATCTGAGCAATCAGGAAACCACTACTCTAAAGACAACTCTTTCTATGTAGGCCCATTTTACAGCTGATACCCTGCAGCAGTGATACAAATTTAAAGCAAAGGCCGTTAGATAATAACCCACCACCTACCTACCCAAACTCACTCCCTTTTGACTTGTGTTTTCTTCACAAGGTTTCGAATTCTTTGAAATAATTTTTTTATAAGCTCTTGTTATTTTCTGCTTCAGGTCTTCCGGTAGAATTGCATGCAAAACAAGCACAAATGCTGTTCTGTTCTTGTTTATACCCAGTCTTCCATGTCTCAGCCTCACATATTCAGAAATAACTTTCTACAGCTTGTACACAGGCGAATGTTTGTAGCAACAAATTCAGGGAAGAATCTTCAGTAGGCTTTATATGGTAATTGATGAAGGACACCAGTCTGGATCATTTTCTATACTGAATGTCTAAGGATAACTTATACACTGTAAGTTATGCTTAATTCATTCAGTACCACTCATTTTGGAAATCATATTTCTACGCATTTTAACTTTCTTTTTTGTTTATTTTCCAGATATCTTGAAGGTCCCATGAAGATTCATGGCAACCATTTGAGTTCTGGCAAGATTTGAGTCTGATGAGTGAATTGCATGCTTTAAACAAGTACTCTATTCTTTATTCATAAAATTGGGTGACAATGTAGTTACTAGAGTCTAGACAGAGTAATTACTCAGTTTTGACTTACTATTTTTCCCTCAAAATCACAAAGTGAAATTTTATTTGAGTGCAGCAGGGACAGCAGATATTCAATAATTTAAGACCTTAATATTCTTAACAAATATGTTAACCTTTGTAGCCTATTTATTTGCGTTACTGTTTACGAAGAAAATGTAAAACACTTAAGGACACAATTTTTCATGTTGTGCCATGTTTATGTGATCCCCAAAGAATCCCCTTTCAAAGAGTCAAAGAATTCTTTGTAATAGAGGCAGGCAGGTCACTTCATTTTCGGGCTATTACATCAACACATCAGGATTCCTTCTGAATGAAGACTATTGAAATAGCAGTCTGTCTAGTTTTCTGTTGGCCATTTCAGACTCTCCACTAAAGTCCTCAGTTTTATCATTACTTCACAATATCATCTATTAATCTGTTCATACTTTAATTTTTTTCATTACTACAAAACCAAATGTCATTCATGCTTAAAGGCAAGTTATCTCATGCATGCATCTCTTCCATTTTTTAAAATTTAATTAGGGGCTATTAAGAATTATCTTTTTACTGTTGCAATATTATTGTACCTTTTCAAATATGTCATAATTATATAAGTATATATATATGTGTATATATATATCATACTTTTTCAGATGAAAAAATAAAATTAATTGTTTTTCCATGTTTATTTTGAAACAGGATTGAATCAATGGACAGAGGGACCTTTTACTGTGCAGGAGGTATAAGACCTTCCAGGAAGAAGCTGATTATCTTCTCAGACACTGTTAGAATCCTATATCCCAAAGTTCCTTTTCTGTTTTTCTTAACATTATGATGATTTATTCATTCATTTGTGTGTGTATTTATGTGTAGGCATGTACATCCTTGGAGTACCTATGGAAGTGAGGAGATAATCAGCATTGTTGTCTCTAGCCTTCTTCCTCATATACAATTACAGAAACAGAAGTATTTTAAGATTTCAGATATTTTGAACTTTGGAAACTTTTTATATGCATTACTTTTTGAATATATTTTCCAGAAAATAGGAAATTCAGAATGTTCCACCATGTGATAGTTGCTGAGCATTGTGTACACAACCATAATAAAATGACCTTTGCCTATTTTTTTCATGAAAATATCAGACATTGAGAAATTAACTAGAAGTTCAAAATTGTATTTCAACTGTCAGTTTTGTATTATTAACTTAAGATTCTGTATTTTTCTATTTGTTTATAATTCTTATTATTCTGAAGAGTCAGTATCATTTATGTGTAGAAGGATAGTTAGATTGTTTCCACTTCTTATCTACTGTGACTAGAAAAACAAGCAGATTGGATGCACAATTATCTCTGTGATGTGTGTACTTAGCCTCCTTGTGGTAATCCTCAGGAGTGGTATAGTAACGTCATAACTATAGTTCTTGTAAAACAATTTGTTGTTCTATTTTTTAGTACTGTCAGAAAACAGCACACAGATTCTCAAAGTAGTTGTGCCACGTTCATTTCTACCAGTAATATATTCTATAGCCCTGAATTAAATGTGTACAGTATGTCATATGTGTTCATGTATTCTTATTTTTATTTCTCTTACTACTTTCTCCAAAAAGTACAATTTAAAAATTTCAGTGTTGTAGAAGTTGATTCTATTCTTCTTCTAGATCTTTCTCTACAATGCCTATGGAGAAGTGAAGAATTAATTCTTCAACTTGTACAATTAAAGGAAAAGTTTTAAAAACATGTTGTTAATGTCATACAACGAAATATTTTCTATCAGTAGATGTGGTGTTTAACTCCATATTTTATATAATAAATGATAAAATATGAACATAAAAGGCTCCATAGAAATGTCGCAGAAATTACAAACAAAAATGTACGGACTAATGAGGAAGTTTTAGTTTTGCCTGTGTGAGAAGAATTATGGCCACATAATGGAAATTTGCCTATGCCACTCTTTCGGAGTGATTGAATAACACCTTCAAAAGGCATGGGAGAATGTGCCAAGAACTTCAGATAAGATTTCCCATTAAACACAGAGCCATGGAACTGAAGAGATGGATCCAAAGTTAAAAGTTGTTGCTGCTATTCCACAGGAATGAATATAAGTTCCCAATTTCCAAAGTCTGATGGCTCATCAGACACCTGGGACCTCACCTTCAAGAGATGCAACAATCACTTATAAATGATATGGATACACAAACATACACACACACACATACATATATACACACTCATTAAAACACAAACAACACTTTCAAACACATACACAGCACATAATCATACACATATCCATAAATGAATATAAAAATAAATCTTAGAAAAATACAATCTATTTTTCTATATACAATCAAATCATAAGATTTATATATTTTTTCAAAATAAGGACATAAAATATAACACAGAAATGAAATGAACAAGCATCTAGTGTGAGAATTCATTTTTTTATGGCTGCAAATCAAGCTGCACTACCAAGGAACAAAGAGGCAGATGTCCAGGAGGTCATGTTTCACCTTGTAAACTTGCAGTTTCTTTCCTTTCTTGACTTGTGCTTACCATTAATTTTTTGAAATAGGTTCTGAATCCTAGAAAGCCTCTTGTTGTGAGATACTGTTCTCACAAAGGAGCTCATATATGGTTAACATATATGTTTGTTACTATAGAATAGATGGGATGTGTCATATCATGGGCAACTAGATCTCAGGTATTTAGTGTGAGTATTTTATGTTTCTGCCCTTCCAATGTCTTTCCACTGCCTTTACCAATGTGTTTCCCCACAAAGGTAAAGAGAGCCAAAGGAGGTGGACATATCCCTTCTCTGATATTGGATAGGCTAAGAGAAAATCCATGTCATTAGGCCCTGGTAAATTAGTTTATGATATAAATAGTGTATTAGTCAGAGTTAACTAAAAAAATTAAATTAAGAGAATCCATATGTATTACAAAGTTGGTTTATTAGATTAAATTGCATGGTGTGATGGTTTGAATAGGCAGTGCCCACATAGACTCGTGCTTTTGAATCATTAACCCATAAGAGTAGCAGTATAAGATGTTTTTTTGTTTTTTGTTTTTTGTTTTTTTTCTGGTTAGAGTGAGTGTGGAGGTGGTTTTGTGATCTCACTTTCCAATGTTATTCATAGTATGGAACACAGTCCCTTTTTGATACATGTTGATCAAGATGTAGAAATCTCAACTCCTTCTCCACTACCATGTCTGCCTGGATGCTGTCATGCATCCTGCCATGATGATCACACATTAAGCTTCTGAATCTGTAAGCCAGTCCAATTAAATGTTGTCTTTTATAAGAGCTCTCATGGTCATGATGTCTCTTCATAGCAATGGAAACTCCAACTAAGACACATGGAATGGGATGGGTAATCCATAATACATCTGTTTGTACACTGGAAAGTTTAAGAAATCTGTCAAAGCTCAATCCCCAAGATTGGATTCCTATTCAGTCAAATCTCTCCCTAAAAACTAGAGAATTCTTGGAGAATGACTGGTTTTCATGTATATAACAAGTTCAAAGAAAATGGTCCTCATGTTATCTCAATAATGGCAACAGCAGTTATAGATACAGACATAGTCAGCTTATTCATCAGTAGTGAGTGAAGGGAGGCAAACCTGAAGAGCACTGCTTCTACCTCAGACCTCACAGTATCTGGGCTAGAGAAGACCATTGCTGTGACCCTAGGGAGTATGCTCCCCTTGAATAAGTCACTCTAGGGTAATTTTTCCTTCTTTTAAGATGTCTTCCACCCATGAGTTTGTTTTGTTTTGCAATATTCAGGGAAATGAGAGGTACAAGGATTGCCTGCTGATCATTACACTTTTGTATGAAGCAGTTTGATACTTACAATGTCCTAATATACTTGAATTGCGATATTCTGGTATGTTTTTTAAAATTACTATAAAGTTATTTATTTCAAAATGAAGGTTATGATTTTTATAATCAACACAAAATTCAGTACAGAGGAGCACACACAAAATTTATTTTATTCAAGCATATTATAGCTATAAAACTAAACTAACTCTGTAGAATAACTGAAAGTTGAAGCATTTTCTAATTTTATTCTAAGATAGATTTTAGTAAGGAGAAGTGCAATTGGGCCCATTGATATTAAAATAATTTCTGAATGTTTTACTTGGATGGGGGAGTTTTCTTCAAGCATATTACTTACTGATTATTGGTATTCTAAATTTAAATTAATTTCTACAAGTTTAAAAATGCTATTTTTGGCAACACAGTCTTCAAAAAAACCTGTTTTTTTATCATAACCCTCATCACACACAAACATGCTGAGCTTTAAATGTTATACATTATAATTTGTTTATTATTCTTGGTAATGTTAGTGATACCTTTTCCAGGAATTCATTAGAGACAGTAGTAAAAAGGCCACACACATCTTTGTGTTAAGTTAAAATTGTTCCCTTTTTCTACTACTCATGGATGTTTCCAAATAATACATTATACTAAATGTTGGATATGAATTTCTAAAATTCAATGTATATTAAATTATCTACGAGCAATTTATGATACAATTTCCATTGTATGTAATGATGCATATTCACAAAAATGTAAGAGAAAAAGCAGAGAAATTATCCTCATGAAAGGAAAGAATAATGAAATGACATTTTTACTCTTTGAAAACAGAACCAATTTGATATGAATGGTCATTTTGTTTCATTTCCTGGAGGAAAACAGTGTCAATGCAGAGACAGACAATTCCTTGCCTAACTGAATCTGCTTTCTTTTATAAAGCCTCATAGGAATATAATTTCAAAAAAGTCACCAATCATCAAATTGGGAGCTTATGTCTGTGTAGTTTGTACTGCTGACTGCATTTCTAGTTGTTTACAGTGAAAGGCAGAGAATCAGAATCAACTACTTAATAGATTGTGCTAAAAATTCTTATTTTGCAAAATACATTCTATTTGTAATTCCTGTGACTTGATACTGTAATCTAGTCTTCATACAATACCAAACATACCCAGCTCTATAACCAAAGAATAATTTTGTTTCTAAATTCCATACATATTTAAATCACTTTTAAATCCATGAATCAAAAAATGGTAATACTTGTCAACCTTGTATTGCAACTCTCTGCCTTAAAGCATATATGACAAAAAATTATTTGACTATGGGACAAGTATTAAGTATAATAATACAATAGACTATATAATCTTTTGTTTTTGTTTCATGATATACATATGTATATATGAATATATATGTATAAATTTGGCTCTTTTCAATGCAACAATTTCAAAAAAAAAAAGCACAAAGAATACAACTAGAGAATTTTAAAAATGTTTGAATTAAAAGTAGTGTTCTCACCCTATAAAATGTAAGCAAGATATCCACACATCAATAAATTCATAATCATGAATGACTATTTTTCTTCTTTCAAGAAAATTTTATAAGTTTAAACATCTAGTATTAAATATTTATTTATTTTATGTTCATTACAATATTTTAATTTTTATCCTATTTTAGTAATATATTCATGCTTTGGCATAGAGTAATGAAACACAATACTGAATTTAAATCCTTTTTGTCATTAAAGAATAACTCAAAAGCACAACTTAACAGGATTCTTAATTAAGTAGGTTTAGAGTTGATATCCATCATGACTATTTGTTGCACACCTCTGGATTCTTTTGAAACAAACTAACACTTGAATGTCCTGAGTTTTTTATTTTCTCATACTTTGGATTATTTTAATCGCCTCTTTGTAGAAATTAATATCATGAATATATATAAGTGAGTAGATAATTTGAAATAGTACTCAAAATTTAATACATGAAATAAGCAATCAACATCACTTTAAAATACACTACTAACAGCTTGAAGTGTCGCTTGGGGGAGTTGCTTTCTAAGAATGCATAAAACATTTGGTCAAACAATGTCTTCAAAATAAAATAAGGCATTATTGGTATAAAGTCTTTTTGTATTGATACATCTAACTCTTAGGAGACAGGATAGTAATGACTATAATTAACATCATTTATTGCTGCATATATTTTTATTTTATCACTTAGATTTGAACACATTCCTTGATGAGTTCACATCATACACACACACATGTATGTGTGTGTATGTGTATAATATATATATATATATATATATATATATATATATAATTTATTATATATATATATTATATATATATAATGTATATACATATTTATCTTTATTAAGTCATTTCCCAGGTGACAGTTGTCCAAACACTGATTCTGTCCACTGCAAAAAAAAAAAATGGATTTCTAACTACTGTTATTTAATAATGGAATCTTCCTTTTCTTTATACAAAAGTATGCTTTTGAAAATTAAGAAAATTCATGGGCACACTATCTAGAAGAATAGACTTTTAAAGTTTATTTAATATCACACACACACACACACACAAACACAAACACACACACATATATATATAATTGTGTATATAATTCATCATCTAAATAAAAATGAAGTAAAATAGTTGAATCCAGATAATGTATAATATTTTATCAAATTATTAGAAAATGTGAACTAGAATTTTGAAAAATATGTGACAGGTTATCAGCAAACTTATAAAACTGAAAACATTCAGACTAAAATGTAAATAATGCAAAAACTCAAATTCCTAGGGATTACATGGAAAGTAAATCTAATTTAATGTTTGAAAGTTATAATGATAGCTACATGCCAGATTAAAATCAGAAAAAGATGTTGTAACAAGATATCCAAATTTAAACCAACCCCATATGAGTTTAATAATATTCTGAGACTCAGTACATATAATACACCAAAAGTTTTAGTTAAAAATTAAAATTATCCAAATCAAAACAAAGGGGAGCAAGTCTTTGGTTAAAACAATATTAAAATTCTAAACTGTATTTAACATTAATTTATGTTGATGATTCAACTCCTCTATTAATTTTATAGTCTATATAAAATTTGTATATGAAATGCTTTTTATAATTGATGCTTTTGGAGAGACAAAATAAAACCCCTAATTTTATACTTGTATTCCTAATGAACTTGACATGTGAAAGAGAAAGTCAGGAAAACTCTCAAATTAACCTGAAAACTATATATAGAGAGAGGCCCAGCAATTCCCTTGTCTTCAGGACTCCATTTGCAGTATATCACCATCCATGGAAATGTGTATAAATGGTCAAAATTTTAATTGAGAATTTATTCCTGCTACTATACAACATGTTAAAAGTTCATGACTGGGGGAGTTAAAGGCTTTAGGGAAGAATCTGCTGTTGCTATTTTCAAATCGTGTTTTAGTTGGTTGGACGTTAATTACAGAAGAAGGATAGTATTGATAACCATCTTAAAGCAAGAGTGATGAAAACCAAACACGGTTGGATTTTAAATGTCAAACATTAGAAATATGTTTTGGTAGATTTATGTTAGTCTTCATTTTTAATTTAATTTTTCTTTCTCTTTCTACCTTTCTCATATTACCTTTGTCTGTTGTAACACAGTCATAGGATCTTATTAGCTGAGATAGGCAATGGTCATTATTTTTCCTAAGAATTGTTTCTTTTTTTTTTTATTTTTTTTTGTTGTATATTTTCTTTATTTACATTTCAAATGTTATCCCCTTCCCTGTTTCCCTTCCAGAATCTCCCTATCCCAACCCCCTGCTTCTATGAGTGTTCTCCCCCATTCACCCACCCACTCCTGCCTCCCTACCCTAGCATTCCCTTACACTGGAGCATCGAGCCTTCAAAGGACCAAGGGCATCTTCTCCCATTGATGCTGAACAAGGCCAGCCTCTGCTACATATGCGACTGCAGTCATGGTTTCTTAAAACATCCCTGGCACAGATTCTGTAAAAATAAAATTATGGTTTTCAACAGTTAGGTAGAACTTGCTAAGAAAAGCTATGTGGTTCCAATATTTACTTTGGGAAAATATTTTAAACTGCTACTTCCAGTTTCAAGTGTATTGAAGGTGAATATAATGGTCTATGTGACCTTTGTACTCTGCCCTTTTTTATTTTTTCTTAGCAGATTTGGTGTGTTGTCATTTTAAGAATGTTTTCATTTTCAGTTATCTGAAGTTAAAATTCCCTCTTTCCAACTGACATTTTTTTTATACATTTCTGACCCCTGCCTTCCCCCTGTCAAGGCTATTTATAAACATGTATTTTACTGTTAGTATTTTTCATTTGTTTCCTCAATTTTCTAACAGGGCCTTGTGTAGTATTTACAATGAGCAGTGTTCCCAGTTGGCTCAAGTAACTTGGTCCTGATTGGTGATAAATTTGGGGGAATTTAGTGCAGTCTTAATAGAGAAAGTGTACCACTTGGAACTGACATTGAGTTTCCTTGCTTGCTGTGTAATTGTTCTCTTTCTTCTTCCTACTCTTAGGTGAGGTGTGATCTCTAGCTTCCTGTCCCACTGCAATGCCTGTGGCTTGCTACCACACCTCTCTACCATTATGATCTCATCCTTCTGGAACCATAAATTCAAGACACTCTACCATAAGCATACTGATTACTGGCTCTGCCTCTTTACATTTAAGGTCCCTCAGTTAAATACATAGCCTTAATTTTAAAATCAATTGCTTCTTCAACATATGGCACATCAAACTCTAAATATCTACCAATACTATACTGAACTAATACATATTCTTGCACTTAAAAAATTGGTTTACACTAATGAATGCTTACAAATCAAGTCAAAAATGGGTTCATGATCTTGAATTTAAGGTCAGCATGAACTATAAAGTGAGACTCTTTTTCAAAAAATCAACCTGAGATGGATTATTATGACAGAGGGTAACTTATAATAGACCTGCTCCTCAGTTTAATCTCCAGCCCATAAAGGAAAACAAAGGTCCACATTAGGACTGCTAAAACATAAATTATAAAGTGTACTTATCTATCTCTTTTGTTTAATTTTGATTGAAAATCTATTTTATTAGATATTACAATGGCTATTCCAGCTCACTTCTTGGGACCATTTGTTTTGAAACCCTTTTACTTTTCCTTTATTCTGAGGCAATATCTATCTTTGATGCTGAGGTGTGTTTTTGTATGCAGCAGAATGATAGATTCTGTTTTCATGCTGTTGTGTTAGCCTGTGTTTTTTTTTTTAAATTGGGGAATTGAGTCCACTGATGTTGAGAGATATAAATAAGCAATCATTGTTCATTTCTGTGATTTTGATGTTGTTGTTGGTTGTGTGTGTGTGTGTGTGTGTGTGTTTTTCTTGTTTTGTTTTTATTTTTGTTTTGGTGTAGACTAATTTATTTACAGTCTTTTCTTGGGTCTTATTAACCTTCTGGGTTGTAGTTTTCCTTCTAGCATCTTCCGTGGGACTGTAATTGTGGGTAGATACTGTTCAATTTGATTTTGTCATAATTGAAATTTTTATGGGGTATAGTACTCTGTGTTATCTATACTCTTTTAGAGACTACAAGATATTTGCCAAGGTCCTTCTGGCTTTTAGAGTCTTTATTGAGAAGCAGACTACAATTCTGATAGTTCTGCCTTTGTATGTTATTTGGCTTTTTCCATTGCAGCTTTTAAGATTTTTTCTTTGTACTGTATATTTAATGTCTGATTATTAAAAAGTGTGAGAATTTTCTTTTCTGGTCCAATCTATTTAGTAATCTATAAGTTTCTTATATGTTGGGGAAATTTTTTTTATATCATTTTGCTGAAACTATTTTCTGAATCTTGGAGCTAGGAATTTTTTGCTTTCCTATATTCTTATCATTCTTAAGTTTGGTCTCTTCATAATGTCCAGATTTTCAGGATGCTTTGTGTTAAAATTTTTTTCCTTTAACATTTTTCTTGACTGATGAACTGATTTATCATATCTTCTACAGCTGAGATTCTTCTTCTATCTCTTGAGTTCTATTGGTGATTTTTGTTCTCTGTAGTTCCTGTTCTCTTTGCCAAGCCAAGATTTTACATCTTCCGGATTCCTGCATCCTGTGTTTTCTTTATTGCTTCTATCTTAATTTTGAAGTATGGCACAGTTCTTTTATTTATTTATTTTTTACCAATTTGATTGTATTTTTCTCTATTTCTCTAAATCCTCTTCATATTTCTTAGTATTTTTATATCTGCATTACTTTATATCTTCTTCAAGTGACTCTAAAATCTTTCCAAAATTGGACAAGGTCATTTTTTGTACTTCAGCTTCTGTTAGAATATCTAGAGCTTGATGTAATAGGAAAGCTAGGCTGCACATGATTATGTACTTCTTGGAGCCTTTTGTGTATTGTATAGTTTCAAAATCTATATCATTCACTTTCAAACAATAAAGTGCTCAAAATATGTATATATTCAACAAATGAATTTTAGCTTTTACACTTGCTACTCAATCCATATCTCAACAAGAATGAGGTACCTGATAGCTTCAGTCTTCCAAAAAAAAAAAAAAATAGCCTCTTTAGTGCATTTGTTTGCACATCTCTGACCTCTGTATACATCATTGAGTGTGCTACTGCATCACTGGATTTGTTTGTCATTCAATAAATGAAATGACTGGATTTTTCTAGTTACTGAAATTATAGGTACTTAAATCTTCTCCTCCCAGGTTTTAATATTTTCTTTTTGATAAAAGACAGTAAGTTATACTATACCTTTATAGTACAAAAAGCAATCAAAATAGATATACTTTGTTTTTGAAATTGTGCCTTAACTGAAAGAATATTATGTATGTGCATATTAGATAATATTCTCATCCTACATAAGCACACGGATCTCCTGAGAACATCTTGGAACAAGTGTCTAGGGCAATACATTTAATTAAAATTCAGACAATGCATCACAAATGTACTTTAGAATTGTGAAATGCCAAAGGAAGAGCTGAGGCACTTGATAATTGCTAGAACCTTTCTTTCAAAGCTTACCAGGATCATGCATCATGGTTTAGGTGTCAAGATGTCAGGACATGACAAGATACCCCAGTTATGTAACATGACAAGGAACTTAACTCCGCTCTAATGCTGAAAAATACAAGCCAAAATAAAAATAAAAATGAAACAGGTCTTCCCTCCTGCATTTGATGAAAAGATATCAAAGGACTTTATAAAGTGCTTCTATTTTTCAAAATGTACAAACTCAATGTCTGAGCCAAAGTGCAGGAGCCTTTGGAAAGGAAGACTCAAATGTTCCATTAGTGTTTTATACACAGTCTTCAAAAAACCTGGCAAAAGAACACAGCTCTGTCAGAGTGCCATAGAAAGCATGAGGAAAGCATTTTTATTAAAAGCAGAAGTCTTGTGTTGAATAAGATTTAAAATGTTGAGGAATATTGTACTTTTATAGATTTAATGCAGTCCCTTGTTTTACTTAAATTGTGTGACTTTAGGCAGGATGTGTAATCATGAAGACAATAAGGCTTTTTACAATTCAGTTGAAATATATAGAATGAAAAATGAACACATGCAAGCTTCAAAACTGGTCAATTATATAAATGTAAGACAATCTGGTAATTAGTGAAACCAAATATGCCACTTACGAAAAATGATTAAATGAATTTGTTAACTCAATTTTTTTAAAAAAAGAAAATAACTTAGGTAATTGGATGTAACTAGAAAATATCATCCTGAGTGAGGTAACACAATCACAAAAGAAAACACATGGTACTTACTCACTGATAAGTGAATATTAGGCCAAAAAGTTGAAATAGCCAAGATTCAACTCACAGAACACATAAAGCTCATGAAGAAGGAAGATCAAGTGTGCGTGCCTTGTTCCTACTTAGTAGGAATAACCAAATACTCAAGGGAGTAAATATGGAGACAATGTGGGGGACAGAAACTGAAGGAGGGGTCATCTGGACACCATTCCACCTGGGTATCCATCCCATGTGTAGTCACCAAAGGTAGCCACTGATGTGGATGTCAGGAAAGCATGCTGATAGGAGCCTGATATAGCTGTCTCCTTAGAGGTCTACCAGATTCTGACATATTCAGATGCAGATGCTCACAGCTAACCATTAATCTGATCAAGGGTTTCCCAATGGAGGAGTTAGAGAGAAGATTGAAGGAACTGAAAGGGTTGGTGACCCCATGATGAGAGCAACAATACCAACCAACCAGAGCTCCCCAGGGTCTAAACCACCAGCCTGGGAGCACATATGGAGGGACCCATGATTCCATCTGCATATTTAGGGGAGGATGGCTTTATTGGGCATAGGTGGGAAAGGAGATCCTTTGTCTCATGAAGGCTGCACTCCAAGTGGGGGGTGGAATTTTACAGTAGGGAGGTGGGAGTAGAGGGGTAAGTGGGGGCACATCCTCATAGAAGCAGAAAAGGGGGGGATAGGATAGGAGGTTCCTAGGTGGTGGGGGGAATGGGGTGAGTGGATAAAATCTGAAATGCAAATGTAATATCCAATAAAAAATAATAAAAAAGAAAAAAATGAATTTAAAAGAAAATAAGGGCAAGGGTCACAATCTGAAATTTACAGAGATCTGGAATGTGTATGTCACTATTAATGAATTATCAACTGAAAGATGTTATCTGAATATACAATTTCTGTTCTGTGTAACACTCATAATTATCTAATATGATAATAAAATTTCTAATATCATTTTGTTTATTATACTATGATTATACAATATTCTAAACAAAAGTAACTGTGAAATATCTGTTTTATCACTATAGAATCATTTAAAATAGGTTTATAAAGTCAATATTTCAGTCATATTTGTAGAGTATTGTTAATTCAGATTTATAAAAAGTTATAAAGGAACATGTATGTTGCCTAGCATATTAGATATAGGTAGCATACTCCATTAATCTTTTCATAGCTCTTGTAGTAAACTAACTAAACTTTTCACTGCCCAAAATTACTTTAGCATTTTTTATAAACATGAATTTATAGTCCCAAACTCATGTGTGCCTTGTGTTAAATATACCCACTTATTTTCTGAGTGTTAATATTTTTTTTCATTTTCCTTATAAGAGTTGCTGATAGTGTCCTAGTAAAGGACTGTTTCATCAACCTGAAGCATGTTCACCTGTCTGGTAAAGAGTATGGCTGTTCAGTGAACATAAGTGTTAAAACAAGGACATTAATATTCATTATCATCTCAACCTAAACAAAGTGAGAAAGTTGTATTCATGTATAACAACCTAAACAAGTCTAATGTGTCTATTATTCTAATATCCTTGTTTTTTTTACCTTTTTTATTGGATATTATATTTATATTTCAAATTTTTCCCCTTACCCTATTCCCTTCCCCCTCTGCCCAGGAACCCCTTATCCCATCCCCCCTCCTTCTGCTTCTGAGGTTGTGCTCCTAAGAGCTAACTTTGGACTAATTCATATACACACAAAACCATGTATCTATAAAATTTTCTTAATAATTAACCTTTTGTGTGGTTATGTGCAAAAAACATTTTGATGGATAATTTTTTAAAAGTCTAAAAGAAATTCATCATTTACAATTTATTCTAAGTTTTTATTCAAAAAATACTTATTTAATATAATGACGCTATATATAGGCTTTCAGACATTATTTTAAAGGCATTATAGATATGGAATATAGTATAATGTCTATGTAATTAAATGTTTGTATTTATTTATTTGTGTGTTTGGGTGGGTGATATGTTCAGATGCTCATGCCATTTCTCGTATATAATTGTTTGGGAACAACTTGTGGATGTTAGTTCTTTGCTTTTAACAAATAAGTTCTAGAAAGAAAATATAGTCCCTGACCTTTCCTTAAGTATCTTCACCTGACTTTAAATTATTAAATTTTACCATCAATCAGAGAGCTAATCATGGATTATTTACAAAACAGATATGTGACTTTTGACAATTTGGTCTTAATGCTATCTCTGACATCTTTATAAGTATTACAATGGAGATAACTTTGAGCATTTAGTATTCTGAATATTATTCATTAAAGGCTGAGAGTCAACAATTGTAGAAGATTTCTCTTGTTGTTTGTTTCAATGGTCCTCTTCAGAAGAGAAGACTTAGTAAAGAATGCTCATATCACAACTGAAAATTGATTTTTTTCAAGATACTGTTTTTATAGCTTTACACCTGAATTTTTCTATCTTTATAATGATTAATATTAGAGGCCTAAACTTCTAAAACAATTGTTATGTTATGGCTTTATGTTGTTGTTGGACCACTCTTAAGTCCAATTAGAAAGCTGTTGGTTACCATGAAGGAATGTATGCCACTACTGCACCTTTAGTGTTATTGTACCACGATGATATTTGTTCACAAGCATTATAGCTAGGTAGAATAATTGCTTTCATCTTTCTTTGGAAGCCTACATATTACCTTCTGATACCAAGAAAGCTGGTCACCATAGAGGGGCGTCAGGTCAGTTCCAAGTCATGGTCTATGTTTCTGAAGTGTATGTTGTTTTAGCATATAGAGCCTTGGTGTCTACCTTTGATGATGTAGGGGAAAGGCAAAAGCAATAGGCCATATGTTTGGGGAGTTTGTTAGACAGTCCTGCACAACTCAGAAAAGAAATGGTAAGATCTCACTGTCCAGCCTGCAGAAATGTGAGCTGAGGATAACAACAATTCTACCCAATCTACACAAGGGAAATCTAGAGATACTTTCTGTAGTCCTCAGCTCTATAAAAAGAACCACAGAGAATGGAGTAGATCTAAGAGAAAGAGAGGTAGTCTTCTCCAGGGAAGAGCATACCAATCAATTGTCTGCTGCCAAATTGTCAGGACTACAGCCAGGCATACAAACAACATTACATTTTATTAAACATATATATGTTCAAATACATGTATACATGTAATAACACTGTACCAAACAGAGGTCATCAATTTGATGGAGTGTGAGGAGTGAATGGTACAAAGGAAGGTCTGGTGGGAAGAAAGAGAAAGGAGAAACGGTATAAAGTACAATGTCAAAAATAAACATCAAAATGACTAGTTTCTCAATGACTATTTGGTAAGTTGTTTTCTGTGGTTGCTGTTATTGATCTTTTTCTCCTACACATTTTCCATTTTTATTGATAATGTGGCTGGGTTGGTGTTTATATTTATTCTTTAGTGACCTACAGAGTATGTTCTTGCACCAAAGACACTAGAACTTAGCTGTCACAGTGTTTCATGGGCATCAGCTTGACTTATTATTCCACATTCACTGAGTTGGATGGGTGTGATTCTTGGCAAGAGGGACTGCTGTCAGTTTACTAAAAGCATCCAGTTTTCTTAGCAACAGCATGGCTTGTTTGGGGTTTTCTATGGGAACCCTTGGGCTGACAGTTTAATTGAATGCAACCCAATCTATTTATTGGAATATTCCTTTAATGAGAAGAGATATCCAGTTAATTAGAACTTCATCTTTCCAGTCATTATGAGACATCATTGGGGTCATTTTTATATTTTTAAAGGAAGTTTAGATCATCATTACATGCCTCAAACACTCCTCAATTTCAACTGTCTCTTCCTGTATTCTCTCTGTATATTCTTTACCCCACCCTACCTCATCTTCCCATTCCCTTCCACACATGCCTTTGCCCATGGGTAATATCTGTTGTATTTTCCCACCCCCAGGAGATCCATTTGGGCCCCTAGTCTTTAACAAATGTATCTTTAACAAATGTATCTGGGTCAACAGGTTATAGGTCAACAATTACATATTTAATGGCTAATGCCTACATAATAGCAACTGCATATCATATTTAACATTCTGGGTTTGAGTAAATTTACTCAGGATGATAGATTTCTAGTTCCATTTATTCACCTGAAAGTTTTATGAAGCCATTTTTTTTAAACAGCCGATTAGTACTTCATTGTATAAATGTAACAAGTTTTTTATTTCATCCATTCTTCTTTTGAGGGACATCTTGGTTGTTTCTAGTTTATGGCTATTATGAGTAAAGTACCAATGAGAATGATTAAAAAAGTGTTCTTGTGGTAGTATGGAGCATCCTTTTGGTATACGCCTAATTATTGTGTAGCTGGGTACATTAACTCCCAAGCTTCTGAGGAAATGCCAAACTGATTTTCTGGTTGAACAGGTTAAATCTCTGACCAGCAATGGAGGAGTGTTCCACTTAATTCACATCTTCCACAGCATAAGGTATCATCACTTGTGTTATTGATCTTAGCCATTCTGACAGGTGAAAGATGGTATCTCAAAGTAGTTTGGTGGCAACTTCCGGATAGATAAGAGTGATGACTATTTCTTTAAGTTTTTCTCAGCCATTTGTGAATCTTTTATTGAGAATTCTCTGTTTAGATTTATATCCTATTTTTATTTGGATTACTTAGTTCTTTGATATCTGGCTTATATACTTTGGATATGTGTCCTCTGTCAAATGCAGAGTTGATATTTTTTTTCATTCTATAGGCTGCCTTTATTAAATTGAAATTGTCCTTGCTTTATAAAAGCTTTTCAGTTTCATAAGGTACCATTTATTGTCAGTCTAAATGTCTGAGCTATCAATGCTTTGCTTTGAATGTTATCACCTGTACCAATGTTTTCAAGGCTATTTCTCACTTTGTCATCTACTAGATTTAAAGTATCTGCTGTTATATTGAGGTGTTTAATTCACTTGGACTTGAGCTTCCTGCAGAGTGATGAAATGAGATACTTGTATTATTCTACATACAGACATCTAATTTTACCAGCACCATTTCTTGAAGATGCATTATTTTGGTTGAGTATGTAATGTCAAACTTCTGTATTAAAAATCAGGAGTTCATAGGTGTATTGATTTGTGCCTTGTTCTTCAACTTGAATCTATTGATAAATTTATCTATTCCTATGCCAATATCATGTGCTTTGTACTACTATGATACTGTACAAATTAAAATTAGTGATGGTAATACCTCCAGTATTTCTTTCATTGTTCAGGATTGCTATTGTAATGTTTTACTTTTCTGTATTGTGTGTAAAAAATTTTGTTGGAAATCTGATATGGATTGTGATGAATCTTCAGATTATATTTGGCAAGATGGTCGTTTTTACTGTTAAATCCTTCATGAGCATGGGAGACTTTTCCATTTTCTGGTATTCTTCAATTTCTTTAAAAACTTGAAATTTTTTATTATACAAGCCTTCCACATGCTTGAGTAGAATTATCTCAAGATATTTTATATTTTAGGCTATTTTGAAATGTGTTGTCTCCATAGGGTTTTTTTTTTTTTGTCATTTTATGTACATACATTCGTGATTTAATTTTGTATCCAGCTAACTCATTGAATGTTTTGATCAAGTGTAGTAGTTCCATAGTGGAAAAATAGGGATATTTGTATATACTATCATATTATCTGCAAATAATGATACTTTTACTTCCTCCTTTCCAACTGGTATTCGCTTGATATCATTCAGTAGCATTATTGCTCTAACTATGGCTGCAATGAATATACTGAATAGGTATTTAATTTCTTTCCCTTTATTTTGCTGTTGGTTATGGCCTTGTTGTAAAATATGTTATGTTTGGTTATCTCCTTTATATCCCTAATTTGTTTGAACTAGGTGCATTCAGCATGAAGTAGTGCTGGACTTTGTCCTATGTCTTTTATAATATATAATATATAATCATGTGGGTTTCTTTCAGTTTGCATATTTGATTTATTTATATAGCTAATTGATTTTTTTATATTGAACCCCCTTTTGTCCCAGGCTGAACCGTACTAGATCATCATTTTGATATGCTCTTGCATTAGGTTTGCACTAGGTTTTATTGGGTACTTTTGTCTCTGTGTTCACATGGGAAATTGATCTGTTATTCCCTTTCTTTGTTGGATCTTTATGTGGTTTGGATATCAGGGTAACTATTTTGTGGAATATTTTGAGGAGCATTTATATTAATATTTCATTTTTAGGTCTTGTAGAATTCTGCACTAAAACAATCTGGTTTGGGGCTTTTATTAGTTGGGAGATTTTTAATGACTGCATCTATTTCACTATGAGACCTATAGTCTATCATTATGAGCCTATAGGTCTATTCACCTGGTTTATCTGTTCCTGATTTAACTTTATAAATGATAACAAAGAAGAAAATTATCCATTTCTTTTGGGTTTTCTAATTTGGTGGAGTATAGATTTTTAAAGTATATGCTTATGTATCTCCGGATTTCCTTGATATCTGTTTTTTATTTACTTACTTTTCTTTATGATTTTGTTAATTTGGATATTTCCTGTCCATCTTTATTTCAGTTACATAAGGTTTGACTATTTCACCGATTTTCATAAAGAACAAACTCTGTTTCATTGATTCTTTGGATTATTCTCTTAATTTCTATTTTATGACTTCCAGCCCTGAATTTGATCTACTTCTCTTGGAATGGCCTGCTTATTTTGTGCTTGAACTTTCATATGCACTGTTTGCACTGTTTACTGGCACTATGACATCTCTCCAGTTCATTCATATATATATATATATATATATATATATATATATATATACATATGTATATATATATACATATGTATATATACATACACACACACACACACACACACACACACACATATATATATATATATATATATATATATATATATATATATACACATATATACATATATACATATATATGCCCTTGGTGCTATAAAATTTCACCTTAGCATTATTTTCTTATGTTCCAAAAGTTTATTTATTTTCTTAAATTTTAGAAAATGTTTAACTTCTTTATATATGGTTTGATCCATTTTTTTATTCAATAGAGAGTTGTTAAATTTCCATGAATTTGTAAGCTTGTTGTTTCGGTTGTGGTGAATATCCAACCTTATTCTATGGTGGATTTGGGAATTATTTCAATTTTCTTGTACTTTTTGAGGTTTATTTTGTGTCCAAGCATGAGGTCAAGTTTAGAGAAAGTTCTAGGACTTTCAGAGACGATATTGTCTTTATTGTCTAGGTGAAGTCCTCCATAAATATTTATGTTCCTTGTGACTTATAAAATCAGTTACCATCAATATATCTCTTAGTTTTTGTCTGGATTATGTGCCTAATGATGAGAGTGGTATATTAAAATATCCCACTGTCAGTGTGTTATTGGCAATATGTGTTTTAAGTGATAGTAGTGTTTTGTTTGTAGAATTGGCCAATGGTGACTATAGATCTTGAGAAGTATCAATGACCAATAATTATTTATTCCTATTATTTCTTGTAGGGAAAATACCACTCTGTGTCTCTTCTCTGTGTTGGGTTAGCCAGGGCTGTTGTGTAATGGCCTGAGATTCTCTTTTATCTCTTGGATTCTGTTGGTAAAACTTGCCTCCTTGGTTTATGTTGGAATTCCTAAATTTTTCACTTCCATAATTCTTTCTTGTTGTGTTCCTTATTCCTTCTATTTACAATTTTAGGTCTTGAATGGTTTTATTTACTTCCTCTACTGTTTCTGTTTTCTTGAATTTCTTTAAGGGATTTATTACTTTCTGCCTTAGGGACCTCTAACACCTTCATATGTTTGGTTTGAAGGTCTTTTTTCTTATGCTTCAACTATGTTGATGTATTCAGGGCCTACTAGTCTCTACTGGAGATATATCATCTTGGCTGATATTGGTTTTATTTTTACTCTGGAGTCAGGTCATTTGGGTATGGCATGACTATAGTTCTAGATGCTGATTCTTAGGTTTGTCTTTGTTCATTGGATACTGTTGAGGTTTTTTTTTTGTTGTTGTTGTTTTACTTGGTTTCTGATTTCCTTCTGAGTTTTTGAAGAAATCGATTGCTGTGTGCTGCCTATTTTCCTGGGCTGCTCAACTGGTGTGTTCAAAGGTTGTGTCTGGTGGTATTGGAGGCAGAGATACTGGTTGGTGTTGAGGTAAGAAGTGTTTCAACCTCTTATCCTGAGAGAAACTGCTCTCCAAGGTTGCTACTGGTGTTCTGCTGCAGACCTAATAAAACAAAGTGTGAAACAAAAACTGAAGGAAAGGCCTTCCGGAGACTTCCCCACCTAGGGATCCATCCCATGTACAGACACCAAATCCAGACACTATTGCAGATGCAAAGAAGTGCTTGTTGAGAGGAGCCTTTTATAGCTGTCTTTTGGGAGGCTCTGCCAGAGCCTGACAAATACAGAGGTGTCACAGGAAGTATTAAGAACAATCCTCAGTTCTGAGCTATGGCCTGTACCAGCTGGCCCCAAGGCACCATAGCTTTAGCACCATAGCTTTAAAGTCTCTCCACCCAGCTCTATAAGTTCCCTCTAGAGGATCACTACCACATCAGCCCCAAATCCCCTTCAAATCCCCTGTTCCTTTATGGTGCACATCAGGCAAACCCATGCTTTTCTGCCATACCTTTCTTTCTTGAATCCAGCTGAGTAACTACAAGAAGAAAAGCAACACACAAACCTAGTTTAGAAACAATGGTATCTCAGTCTCTGGGAGCAGCAACAAGAATGTTAATCTTGTAAATCATATTAAATCTAAATCCTTCAGTGGTAAATCCTGGCAGATTCACCATAAACTGGGAAACACTAGAAGCTACATCTTGTATTATCATTGCCCCATCAGAAAAAGCCCTCTCTCTCCTCTTCCTCTCTTCCCCTATCCAACCTGGAATTTCCTTCTACTCTCCCAATGATTGGCTCTTTTATTCTTTAGAGAATTTGATCACAAGAAGTCACCTGAGTACATAACTCACTCCTAGTCTATAACTCCTCCCAGGAGAGATGAATTTACATCAAAATTTAAACAGCACCATGCCTATCCAAAATACAGAAGCTGATGCTCACAGCCAACCATTGGACTGAGCCTGGGGACTCCAAAGGAGGAGTTAGCAAAAGAACTAAAGGAGCTGAAGGGGTTTGCAACCCATAGGAAGAATAACAATATCAACCAACCAGATCCCCCAGAGCTCCTAGGGACTCTGTACACATAGAGGGACCCATGGCTTCAGCTGCATATCTAGCAGAGGATGGCATTTTCTGGCATCAATAGGAGGAGAGGCTCTTGGTCTTCTGAAGGGTTGATTCCGCAGTGTAGGGGAATGCCAGGGCTATGAGGTGGAAGTGGGTAGGTGGGATGGGGAGCACACTCATAGAAGTGGAGGAGGGATGATGGGATAGGGGGTTTCTGGAGGGGAAACCTGGAAACGGGATAACATTTGAAATGTAAATAAATAAAATATCCAAGCACTTGGGAGGCAGAGGCAGGTGGATTTCTGAGTTCGAGGCCAGCCTGGTCTACAGAGTGAGTTCCAGGACAGCCAGGGCTATACAGAGAAACCCTGTCTCGAAAAACAAAACAAAACAAAACAAAACAATAACAACAACAACAAAAAAACAAACTGAGGGATTGGACCTGAGAATAAAAAAAGAATATCTATATGCAGGCTACCTTGTATTGTAGAAGGTATTGCCAGTGGGGTGGCAGGATTTGTTAGCATGAGTTGGGATAAGATTTTGGGTGAGAAGATTTTTTTGTGATCCATTGGGGACAGAATTAGAGAGGAAAAAGAGATTATAGTAGTCCGTTTAATATAGAGGGACACAGGACTTGTGGATCTGTCTTCAGCCTACTTGTTGACCTGGGAGGAGCAGCCTTTGCCTTACCAGAAGGTACCTACTGCTGCGGTAGGAGGCTAGAACAAGGCAAGGAGTGGGCTGAAGGAAGTTAGAAAGGGAAGATCTGTGGGAGCCACAGGAAATGGGCACAGTAGGACAGAGAACACTGCCAGAGGGTTCTGCTGAAGAACTGAAGAACTGGAAATGAAACTGGGGACTGATTCTGAAAGAACAGAGATCAGTCATAGTAATTCTTTAAGTGAGAACAAATACATGAACAAAATGAATAACACATTGAAGTATTTTAAGTCTCTACTTTGTTTTTTTCTGCCTGGCCCAACTTGGCTTCTACCCTAATAAATCGCTCATCTTTCTTGATGTAAGGTAAGTTTATAATTGCTTCTTTAGCTACCAGACCAATTCTCACTCTGTCTCTGCCTCTGCTTCTCCTCTCTCTCTCTCTCTCTCTCTCTCTCTCTCTCTCTCTCTCTCTCTCTCTCTCTCTCTTTCTCTATACTTTCTTCCCTCCCTACCTCCCTATCTCTCTACCTTTACTTTTTTGTCTTGCTTTTTAAAATCACAGTTAGACCTTTCTTATACCATTTCCTTAATTGTTTTTATTTATTTATTTATTTATTTATTTATTTATTTATTTATTTATTTATTTTACATTGCAATATAATTAAATTTTTCCTTCACTTTTCTCACCTGGTGGCTTCAAATAAGTGACTTTTTCTTCACCAATTTCTATTGTATGCATATCTGTATATATAACCTGTCCAGTTCATGCAATATTATTTGTATGTGTGTTTTCAGGGTTGATCATTGGCATTGAAAATCTATCTGGTGTGCTCTCTCCTTGGAAAACACATTCGTTCTGTTCCTAGTTTCCTGTATTTTTATGTGTAAGGTTGATGCCTCCTGGGTTTTCCCTGATGCACTTTGTCATAAGGGTTCGTGACTTTGACTAAATTAAAGGTTGAGACATTTTTTGTGACTTTTCACTATTTTTATGTTATGTTTCCTCAGTTACTTCCTCCCCCCCCCTTGGTTTGTGGTTTTCCCCTATATAAGATCTTCTCTCACCAGGCAGAATTGTCAATTCCTCTGTTTCTGCATGGGTTATGAATTGACAATCAGTGGGTTGATCCCAAAATATACCTCTTATTTATTGCATCTAGATCGGTGTCTTGTAATTTATCGGGTGTCCGTTACATCCTGAGACTTGAGTAAGGGATTCCTCTCTCGAGGATCTTTCAATATCACACACTGACATTCATGTTGGTAAGATATTATTGGTGTCTCTTCTGATATTACTAAAAGATAAAATCTCACAATTAACTTCTGGAACTTCACTCTACCTCTTAAAATCTTTCTGTCACCTACAAGTTTAAAAGTTGCTTTGAACATTTTCTATAAAACTGATAATTCATATTCTGAAAAAATAGCTGCACAATTTATGAATATACTCTACTCAGTAAATTTTCCAAATGATGTTCTCCAAATGGGTATATATAAGTTTTTACATAGCTATTTATGAGTTGATACTTGGATTCCCAATTGGACTTTACTAGGTCCTTATTGCTTGGCAAAGCATTTATAGAAAGGAAATTAAAAAAATAATTTAAACAAATTATACTTAGTAGGGTTTATTAGAGATAAAAGTAATAAACATTGCAACATTGCAAAGCAAAATTAGTTTGTAAAGTTTATTCAGCAGTAGTTGCAATTGAGCTTTTAAAGTAATCAGGAAGCTAGCCTGATTGCTTTGCATAAATGATGCCATATTAGGATACTATGGAATGATATTTTTACCTAGTCATGGTTTGAACCAATAGCTTGTGATTGATTGAAGATTGACTTTTGGTAACAGATTGAAGAAACTATTTCTTTATGATATATTCTGAAATTAAATATTAATCTGAGTATACAATAATTCATGCTGGATTTTATTATATAGAAACTCAAATTTTAAATTCAACTTTAGACTAAACTTACTTGATTTTTAAAATTGTCATAAAAGTCAAAGCAAGAGCAATCCCTAAGTTGTTTTCCCCTATACTGGTTAGTCATTATATTATAAATTTATTGTTTTGATTCTCCAATTTTTAAAATTATAGTGACTTGAACCAATTTAATTATTATTTAAAATGATAAGGAAAGGAGATTGCTACCTAAAGTACTAAATCTGTGGAAAACTAGACATAGAGTCCCGAATAAGGGAACAAAGCTGTGAAGGACTAAATCCCTTTTCTCTTCATTTTTCTCTCATATTCTTATGCTGATAACAAAAGTCAACACTAAGGCTGTTTTTTGTAAATGTTCGTAATATGTGTTTTTAAGTTCTATTCTTTAAAAGAATTAAGCTCATATCTATTTGGTAACTATAGCTTGTGACTCCGGGTTTTGTCTCCCATCCCATCCCCCACCATTTCACCCCCACATACCCTTCTGTTCCCTTATTGCATCCCATCCACCTTTTCCACATTGCTAACCTTTCACCTTACTGTCTTGATAATAGTCCTGGTTCATGTCTCCTTCTTTTGGCTCTGGCTTGTGTCTTGCTTTTTCCTGGCTCTAAGCCCTATTCCCACACTCTCAAACCTTCCAAACAGAAATGCTCACTATTCTCCATCCTTTATCTAGTTCCAAATTTACATTCTAATTGGAGAATCTCCACAGGATTTTAGCCAGTCCCAACTGTCTAACATTGTGATTTAAATCACAAAATCTCATCAAGATACCCTCAAGTCCAAATAGATTAAATTAGATTTATTACTGAAACATATTTTACTATCATTTTGATCTCCAAATTTAACTAATTTGAACTACCCACCCTAAGTCACAAAACAGAAGAAAACTAAGCTTCCTTTCCCTTCTTTTCTCCAATGATAAATATATATATTAAAAAAAAAACACTCTTTTTTTGGTTTAGATAATTTTAATTAAAATTAGCACTATATTCTCAACCTTCTCAGTTATAAGAAACAACTATAATCTTAAGTCACAGAGAATTATTCTAAGAAAGTTTCTATCCCTAATTGGAATTTATTTATTTATTTATTCACTTCTTTATTTTAAGTTGTAAGTGATAATACCACATTGTCTCTTAGTAATCTTGCTCTTCTTAAAGTAATCATGTTCTTGGGAACATGGTAACTGTTTTAGCATTGCTCACATTCAGTTTATTGATTTGCATTCTCCAAAAAAAGAAGTCATTCATTGTTTATCTCTAGCTTCTCTAGAACTTACATTACTGTAATTTCAGCCTCCTATTCCCTGAGTGAAGGGACACACACACACACACACACACACACACCTATGGAGAGATTCCTACTTAATACTTGTCAAACTTAAGTATAGATGATTCTAAAGGAAATCATAATTGAATATACTATGGAAATTTCAATTGTCAGTTGTCTCTCATCTGTGGAACTGACTCAAAATTATTCTCACTTGGATGTGAGGATTCTAGTTAGATAATAATTATTATCCAACAAGGAGAAGACTCTCCTTAAAGATAGTGCCCCACTATAAAGTTTTTGGTCCTTCCCAAACGAGGAGAGGGAGGTTGAAAATTGACAAATACTTCAGATAATTGATGTCATAACCCTCAGAATTTTTACCTTTTATGTGAATAGCATGAAATTTGTACATTGTTATGGAAAAATCTCCTCAAAGTCTTAGCTCCACGCCCTATAGCTTTAACTGTGTCATTGAAACTTCTTGTCCTCAATCTGCTTTTCAATCACTTTTCTGCACTCTTTTCCTTATATATTTTAAAATTTTTAGTGCTAACTGACTGCTGTAAATTCTTGCCTTGAATGTGTCTTGAACACTCAAATTCTAGGCCATCTTGAACGTTAGAGCCTGAGAATCATAGTTGCACTAGGAATTCTTATGTAAATAGATATGCAGACTCAAAGCTATACTATCATTATTTTACTTTAATGTGTGCAATTAACCACTGTTTCTTTCCAACATGCCAATTTGTGAGAGATAATTAATAAGCATATTTAGTTCATATCTACATTTGTTAATTTGTTTTGTAATCACTTAAGTCAAATTCTCCCATATTTGATAACTATTTATGCATATAGGAATCTTATGCTTTCTTTTTCTTTTTACATTCATTATTCTTTCATATATGACATTTCAAATACAATTCCCTTCCATCCTTTCCTTCTGGTTCCTCCCCCTACTTCCTTCTTCACTCTACACCTTTTTTGTTTTCCTTTAGAAAAATCCAGGCTTCCCAGGGATATCAGCCAAACATGGCATATCAAATTCTAATAAAAACTAGGCACCTCCCCTCATATTAAGGCTAGAAAAAAACAACATAAGTAGGAGGAAAGATGTTCTAAAAACAGACAAAAGAGTAAGAGGCAACCTCAGCTCTCACTGTTAGGAGTCCTATAAGAAGTCTAATCTACATAACCATAACATATAAGCAGAGAGCTTAGGTCAGACCTATGCAGGTTTACTGATGGATGATTTAGTCTCTGTGAGCCTCAGTGATATTAGGCTAGTTGATTCTGTGTGTTTCCCTTGACTCTTCTTTCTCCTAGCTCCCTCTACCACAGGATTCCCTAAGCACCACTTAATGTTTGACTGTGGGTCTATAAATATGTTTAGATCAGTTGCTTGAAGAAGCATCTCTAATGGCAGTTATTCCAGGCTGCTGCCTGCTACTATGGCAGAATATAATCTAGAATCATTTTATCTTAATATTGTATCAATATTAATAGTTGAGCAATTAAAATAATCCAGTATATATTCTGTACACATTTATGTGTTTGATACTAAAGAAACTTGTATGTATTATATATTTGCCTTATCCAAGTTTTACAGAAGTGAACTGGGATAAACATCATCAATAACTTGGCCACAGGCTTAGTAAAAAACACATTCTGGAATCAAGGCTCAGTGATGTCTATCATTGTTATACAAATTGCAAAACATTTAATGAAGTTCTGCAAAAAATAAAACATTTCCAGTAGAATGCATCATGTTGTTCAGAATAAAAGCCATCCAAATAATATGACTTTTAGGAGCATAGAAAGCTAGCAAAAGGACTGATATTTTAGAGGTCATGTATGTCTCATCAGTACTTGCAGCAAAATATTTGGTATTCCTTAAAGGGTTTCCACAAATGTTTTATCTCCAAAAATTTTACTCGTTTCTTCACATTTAACAGTGTCTTACTATGATACAGAAAAGAATTACTCAGTGTACAGCATTGATATTGTAAAAGCCCATACTTGCCAAGTCTCTAGACATTGTATACTGAATCTTTATCATCTCTCTAGAAGAATAAAACTTATTTCAAATTATTTCTTTATATAGTACCCATACCTACAATTTTTTCCTGATACAGTATAGGAAATTTGAGTTATTTGAATTATTTGAGTATCATTATTTTGAAATCTTTAAGTAGAATAGACTAAGCTCTTTTATTATAAAACTATTTCTAGCTTGAATTGTTCTTAATAACTCATTACTTTTTTGCTATCTTAGTAGCAAAAAGAAAGTATAGGACTCATCATTATACAATTAAATAATAGATAAATAATGGATCTATTCTTTCTCCCTGGTGTCTTGTTAGGCATCTTTTGAAGTATCAATTTTGTGCTTATTCTGCAACAATAAGTTTAAATGCCACTTTTACAAACTTTGCCCATTATAGCTAATCAGTGTCTCTCCTACATTACAGGCTTTTGTTCAACCTCCTCTTAAAGCTATTTTGATAACATGTTTTAGTTAATTTTGCTTCCACATTATTTTAGAGATTTTTAAATAATCTTTAGACTAAGAATAACATTTTATAAGTGAATGTATTTTTAAGAGTGGTATCAAATGTGTGTTATTGATAATTGTCAAAGGTATTGAACATCTAACACATTATTGTGGATTTCTTGTCTTAAAAGCATATCTATTTTTTTCCCAAGAAGATACTGCATCTAGCAAAGGGGCACTGTATTTGTTAAGTTCCCGTGAATATTAGGACTGTGTGTTTATTATATGAATGCACAGCTTCCTTGGAGGGATCATGCTTACACTATGGTCTGGATGAATAGTGAATAAAAATATACTATCACACTATACTAGAGACAGGAATAAATGCCATAATATTAAAAAGGACATGTAAAAATGTGAATATTTTCAGTTAATGAAATCATTATACAATTAAAATTGACTTCTTTACGACATATTTCAGAGAGACCTGGCTTACAATTTATAATATAGTTTTAATGTCCTAAGTTTTTAAATACTGAAATTAATGAGCACAAAATATTATGTTCAAGTAGTAAAGTTTTCAGTATAAATTAATGTCAAATTAAGGTTATGTTGTATTCTAAATAGTGTTTTGCACTACTTTTGCAACAAGAAAAATATATCTTACCCTCAGTTATATTCTATGAATTAACAAATTTTTTAAATTTTACTCATATTTGATTAATTTATGATGATTTATGATATA
This sequence comes from Arvicanthis niloticus, assembly GCF_011762505.2. Taxonomy (NCBI): domain Eukaryota; kingdom Metazoa; phylum Chordata; class Mammalia; order Rodentia; family Muridae; genus Arvicanthis; species Arvicanthis niloticus. The sequence continues at coordinate 12,890,363 of NC_047660.1, read as the reverse complement.
GTTAAATAGATTTAACTAAAAAGAATTCCAAGCATTTTAATAAAAATTAACCAGAATTACCTTACAAATTGCTTTTGAATTATATTATTACATCTTAATTCTCCATAAGCTATGTGGCTTCTTGAAAGTTTTTTCTTTTCCCTAGAAAGACAGCACAATATTAACCACCTGAGTCCTGAAGCCCAGGGAATAGGGGCACTGAATCTTCATTAACTTCTTCAAGCTGATTACCAGCATTGAGATATTAGAAGAGGGGCAGGGGGAAGAGTAAATTGATAAGCCTCTGGTGGTGTGTCTTCACTGCATCCAGCTTGAATTCTAGGACATCAAATGTTTGAGCAGGTCTGCTCAGTTTGCTTGATGAGTAGATACACCAAGGCTATGTATTGTGCAATATACAATTCTCAAAACAAATTTTAGTATCAAGATAATTTTTTGTTTGAATTCTGGAATCTAGTCTTCTGGCAGCCTGCCTCTGTCATGTCTAATCCATATAATTCTGGAAGTATCTATGAGGGTGTGCTCCCACCATCCTCCCACTTTTGCCTTCCTGCTCTCAAATTTCCCAACATTAGGGAATCTAAACTTTCCAGCACCAAGGCCCTCCACTTCCTCTGATGCATAACCATTTACCCCATCCCCCCTCCTCCAATTACTATGAGGGTGTGCTCCCAACATCCTCTCATTCCTGCCTCCTCGCTCTTGCAATTCCCCAACATTAGAGAATCCAACGTTTCAGGTACCAAGGCTGTGCACTTCCACTGATGCCTGACAAGGCCACTATCAACTACCTATACTGGTGGAGCCATGGAGCCATGAGTCCCTCCCTTTGTGTTCTCGGGCTGCAGATTTTATTTCATTTTATTTTTTTAAATTGGTATTATATTTACATTCAAGATTTTGTCCCCTTACCCACTTCTCCCCACCACCCAGAAACCTCCTATCCCATCCCCCTTCCTCATGCTACTATGAGGCTGTGCCCCCACCTACCCCCCACACCCACATCCCCTCCCCACGCTCACATAACCCCCCCCCACTCTGTGTTCTTTCTTCATGGGACCAAGAATCTCCCCTCCCACCTATGCCCTACAAGGCCATCCTCCCCTATATATACAGCTGGAGTCATGGGTCCCTCCCTATGTGATCCCAAGCTGGTGGTTTAGACCCTGGGGAGCTCTGGTTGATTGGTAGTTTTGTTGTAACAGGGAGGATTATCTAGGATTTATTGCTTAGCCATAACCCATTGGTAGAAATATGTATAATAGTTATTAAGATGAAGTTATAATTTCTTAAACAGTACAAAATTTACTTACATTTCAAATTTAAGGTTTTCATTGGTATGAGCTTCTTATTAATATAAAAGTGAGCTATTAATTTTGTTTTGCTTTCAACACCATGTTATTTCTTGAATCTAAATTTAATTAATTTTTTTAGAGTTTTAAAATGAGGTAGACAATTTTTAGCCTTTCCTTAGAAACATGGGAATTTGGGTTGTAACTGTTCTATAACATCGTTTTGTCAATATTCTGTGAGTCTTTTTTCATTTTCTTTTTCATTCTGTGAGTCTTTTTTCGTTTTCTTTTTTTACATTTCCTTTTTTTCTTGGATATTTAATTTACATTTCAGATGCCTTCCCCTTTCCGCATCCCCCCCCCCCCCCGAAAACCACTATCCCATGCCTTCTTTTTCTTTTGGCTTTTATACACTTTTTAAAAATGTTAATCAAAGGCTTTATAAGTTTGGTAATGCTCAATAAGAAATGTAACCTAATACCCAGCCTAGATATATCAACTATCTTTGACTGGTGGAGACACGTGAACAACTGCCTCAATATTCCCCCTGTCTTTCTCTCTCTATCTTTCTCTCATCACCTAGCTTCTCCTCTCCTTCTCTTCCTCTCGGTACGCCTCTCACCTTAGCTCCTCCTACATATCACCCTTCCTGTTAAAAATAAAACTTTTTCTCTCAAGATACAGTTAGAGCATAATTATGCCAATTTTTACCAGTGAGGTACAAGATAGTCCTAATACCCAGTCCATCATTTTGTTGACTAACCAGAACCTCTGTCATCTCTTCTAATTAAAACACTTAGTTCAGGACCTGGCTTTTTTCTTGGCTTTAGAATGAATGTCAGCTGAAAACCATCCAATCAAATCTTTTCTCTCTAAGTAAATAGCCAGGATTGGCTATGAGATTATAGGTCTTAAACCCCGTCAGAAATCCAGAATGACTGAGTTAACTAAAATTATGGGAAGCACAAAGCATAGCTTCTAAAACTTAGCCAATTTATAGAAACCACTGAACACCTGGACACTCCCTATACTACAAAACGTTGGAGCATCTGATCTTCAGCCTTCTGGCCCAGGATCATCTGACAGACCTAGTGATGCAGAATTATTAAGGACTGATCCCTCTGTATTGGCAGATATAATCAGTCGACTATTCTGCAAGTGTGCCCTTTTCTGGACAGTAATTTGTCTGTAGATGGGAAGAGGCAATTCTTGCCTAGTGGCTGTCACCACAATTGGAATAACTCCAAAGATGCTCAATTTCTTTTTAGAATCCAAGACAGGAAGCTGTCAGGAGCATACAGGTCTCTAATCAAAATGAACATTAATACAGAAATGTTTGTAAGGTCAATTCTGTGGACTTCTGACGTTTTGAAAACCAACTATCCATGTAAGGCAATCTGGACTGTTGTCTGTTAACTCCTCTCAGCTATTTCTAAAGAAAATATAGAAAACACCCTAACAATAAACTCCAAGCCATGAATTTGCTATAGTCCCTTAACTCACAGGCTAACAATCTCAAATCAGTTAGAAAAGTTAAAGAGGGACTGGGTCTAAGCCTTATATTCCTAAATGTGTTATATAGGCACAATGCCTATAAGAGTAACAATATTAATCTCACTTTTTTTAAGTAAATACTTCTCTATCAAAATTCTAAATACATTTTAGACTCCATCACCACATCAACATTTTATGACCCCACCCCCATTCTACAGGTACAGTCCACCTTAGATAAGCACCATGGAGAACATGAATATTAAACATGCAGGGGTGCTTCTTCAAAGGAAGAGATGTATAACCTGTTTTCTGCCCAGAGGCTGAGAACGGAGGTGGCTAATGGTCTAGGTGACCTTTGTGCTATCTGTGTATGGCCAGGGGATCCTCCAGGCTCCAACATACAGGATCAGAGATGGTTAATACCCTAGGTGACCTCTGTACTAGCTGTAATCATGCTTCATTGTGCACATGGGATTGTGTTACAATGGGAACCTTTACCCCCAAATTGTACTGTATTTAACTGTGCCTAAAATAAACTGCTCAGTGTCAGACTCTAGAAGTTTGAACCAGTCCTGGCTCCTGAGTTCTGTTGAATGGGTCCTTCTTGCCTCACACAGATTGTTATTCTTTAGGCTCTGAGGTTTTCAGAGACCCCCACAGTTTTCAGGTATGAACATATGGTATTGGATCATATGCCAATTGGCATGTTCATACCTGCAAAAGACTACTTTCTCCCTTGCTCACCTAAAAAATCTTGGAGAAGAACCTATAGGCAACACTTTATTAAGCCAGCATAACCCTCAATTTTAGTTTAAATATTTATCTGTATAGCCGTAAAGAAAAGATGGGGTTTACTTGTCCATTGCCTCTGATGAAGAGGGCTAATGAAATATAAAAATAAGTCAGTTAATATAATTCTGGAGCAACATTCTCATTTAAAGCTGTAAGGTAAGTGTGGAGAAAAATCTTGGTTCATTCTAATGTTCTAATGTTATTCTGTAGTATAGGGAGTGTCCAGGTGTTCAGTGGTTTCTATAAATTGGCTAAGTTGTAGAAGCTATGCTTTGTGCTTCCCATAATTCCAGTTAACTCAGTCATTCTGGATTTCTGACGGGATTGAAAACTTATAGTCTCATAGTCAATCCTTGCTATTTACTTTGAGAGAATGGTCTTTAGCTGACATACATTCTAAAACCAAGGGGGAAAAAAGCCATGTTCAGAACTAAGTCTTTTAGTTAGGAGAGATGACAGAGGTTCTGGTTAGTCAACAAAATAATGGATTGGATTAGTCTTTCACCTTACTGACATTAATTGGTATAGATATGCTCTAATTGTATTTTGAGAGAAAAGTTTTATTTTAACAGGAAGGGTGATATGTAGGAGGAGCTAAGGTGGGAGGAGTACAGAGAGGAAGAGGAAGAGTAAGGGGAAAAGGAGGAGTAAGGGAGGAGGAGGAGAAGAAGAGGTGGAGCTAGGTGATGAGAGAGAGAAAGAGAGAGGGGAGACAGACATGGAGGCGGTTGTTCACATGTCTCTGCCAGTCAAGGATGGTTGATATATCTAGGTTGGGTATTAGGTTACATTTCTGATTGGTACTGAGCATTACCAAACTTATAAAGCCTTTGGTTAACATTTTTTAAAAAAATGTGCAAAAGCAAAAAGGAGAAAGGGGCATGGGATGGGGGTTTTCTCTGGAGGGGAAATGGGGTAAGGGGATGGCATCTGAAATTTAAATAAAATATTCTGCAAAGAGCCTTACCAACCTAAGGCAAAAATACATTGCTTTGAATAATGCATATTCCATGACATGTAAGAAAGGCATCATTGTCAGAATAACCTAAGACAGGCTCAGTCTTGTTAATAAAATAAAAAAGTAGGAGAGGTGGAGAGCCTTTGGGGCTGCTTGGCAAGAATCTGACATGGGTCAAGGACAAGGAAATGGGCTGTTTGACAGGAATATGACATTAGCCAAGACAAGGAAGTCGGCTTCAGGCAGGGATCAGACATCAGGCTAGAACAAAGAAGTAATTTCAGGTAGGAATCTAAATTTTAGGCTAGAACAAAGAAGTAATTTCAGGCAGGAATGTAAATATTATGCTTGTTAATACTTTTAATAAGTATACTAACAAGTATGTATTATTTAACTTGTGAGAGATGATACAATGCATACAAGTATAATGCTTTTCAATGCATTACTTTACAATGGATTGGAAGAAGATGGGAACAGAAAAAATAATTTGTATTTTGAGAAAAAATATTGAGGGTGTTAGTTGAAATAAAGTTGATTTTTGCAGAAGTCTGCTTACCACCAGGGGACATCTTAGGTCTGATAGATTTGAATATTAATAGTCAGAGACACAAATCTGTGGGTCATTATTCATTGCACCTGAATAGAAGCTTAAAATCACCTGTACAAAATGAGATTAATCATTCTAAAATTTTAAAGATACCTATGGAGAAGGAGAAAGCAGGGACTAGTGAGCTTGTAAAAAATAACACTAATGAGCTTTGGGAATATTTTCATCTTTCCTGCCATGACACTGTCTTATTAACTGTATTAAAATACTATCCATATCTGATTGACTTAAGATATTTATGTTTTATGTTTTTCTGTCCAGGTTTTTGGGACTATAACCATATGTAACAACCCCAGACCCTTAACACAACTGATGCCATGATGGTATATAACTCATTCCATGAAGACTCAGAACATATGCAGCCAGCCCCTTCCAAAACTAGAACAAAGACATAATCCATCAAAGTCCATAGGTCTGAGAATTTCCCTAAATGTACCAAAATTTGGGCTTCTGTAGTTATGCTTTTGGCTACCAGCTCTTGATAACTGAGGCGTGTCAAGCAAGAATGTGGATTTTCTTTTATAAAGCACAACCTAAGAAAGGTTGACTACACTGATATTTCCAACACCCAGTGTAGTTGCCAACTGACTAACAAAGACTTTTTTATTGCTTTGAACCTGTGTTTATGTAGTTTATGATGGATACCTCACAACATAAACTATAATAGGAAAATATATAAATCATAGTCCCAAAAAGGTAAGAACTTTGTGAGAAAAAAAATTAGAAAGAAAGATAATAAAACTCAGGGAATGGAATTTATAAATAATATAGAAATAAAACACTTACAAAATATCCATAGCTAATTTACAGTTTTTGGACCGGAAAGAAATGAGATCTCTGAGTGAGTACTTTACATATGCAGCATATGCAAGTGAAAATAATGAAGGGCAAGATGTGAGCAGACGGATTAAAAAGAACAGTAGTTGGATAAGCTCATAAACAAGTGACAGAGACAAACACGTTGGTTTGAATCTGAATGGTCCCCATAAGCTCACATATTTGAATGTTTGTTCATCAGTGAGTGGCACTATTGGACTGGATTAGGTGGTGTGGTCTCTGGAGATGGACTTTGATGTTTCAAAAGACCATGTGGAGACTGGACATCCTCTCCAGGCCAGTGGATAAGGATGTAGATCTCAGCTCCATCTTCAGCACCATTTCTGCTTCTGTGCTACCATACTTCCCATTATGGTAATAATGGACTAAACTGATACAGTAAACATTCCCTTAAATGGTTTCTATTATAACAAGATGCTTTGGCCTATGAAGTGTCTGTTCACAGCATTTGAACATTGAGTATACAGAGGGTAAGGGTTTGGCACAAGAGAACTTTATAGTGCTTAACCATATAGAATCTCATTAACACCTACAACAAATAACAATCTATATTAAGAAATAATAATGTTGAGGATTAAACTAAATGATAGAAGCTGGTCATGGCCTGGGCTAATTCCACTCTACCACCAAGTAAATAAATAATAAAGAGCTAAGTTTACCATTCATCCACTGAGTGGATTAAGCAAAATTTAGGCATCTATTTACTGTCTGAGGAAAGAAATCTGGTGTAATGGTCACACAGATGACACAGTTGTAATCCAGCTAAACTATTATTGCCCTCAAGATTCATGATATTGACTCTTACAATGAGGCAGCAGCAGTACAGTCTTGGATATAGACAAATTAATTGCAGCTAGGACTTTCAGATGTTGAAAGAAATTATGGATTATTCATGCTTTCTTTCTCATCAACATAATTATAAAAATACTTTAAGTTAGTTCAGATGCATAGAACCTTAGCTAAACTGGTTTGGGAGTCAGATGATGGTGAATTTGTTAGAGATGAGTCTTTTATTAAATACTAGTATGAGTTATGTATTAATCTAATGTACTCAAAAATCTGGTTTAAAGGTTATTTGTCTTAAAATGTGAATATAAGCAGAACTATTACAATGATAATATTCTATGGGAAATGTATGAAAATCATCAATGGAGAGTACTAAAGCATATTCAGAAAAAGAGAAATAGCCAAGAGAGATGATAAAAGAATTCAGAGAAAATGAATAAGAGGAATGTCAAATAGGTCGCTGGCTGAGCTAAAGACATGACATAAAGCAGAAAGGTTTATGGAGCTCAGTAAACTGCTGGTATGTGCTATAAGTTGAAATATATTTGCGGATTTTATACAGAAGTTTCTATTGTATTGATTGAGTTTGGCGGCACAAATTCAAGAGAGAATTAGAAGATAAAAAGCAAAAACCTAGCCATAAAATGATTATCAACCAATCAGAATTTGAAAGAACGTGCAACATTCAATTCAACTGAAGATGTGCCCATCAACTAATCAAATCTACATCTATTCACCAATCTACCACTCCATTTCTTCCTCCAGATATTCTCCACTTCTTGGGCAATAACACACATATTTATTATTATCAGAGATCTCATGTTGGTAAATTAAATACATAATAATAGCAATTAAAACATGAAGAGGACAAGCATCAGAGTAAAAACCCTGTGAACTAGATAATAGTTTTCACATTAAAATGAGTTGAAATTATTTTTTAAAAATTGTGTAATTTATAAGAAATGTACAAAACAGCAGTTTTCCCTACTTTATGGTATTTATGATACTTGAGATTCAGTACAGGTTTCAGTTTTAGTGATTTTTGTTATTATCTTGAGGAGACTGAAGATAAATATGCTCTTTGTGTTATCTGAGCCCCATCATGTAATGTTGCATCTAAACATAGTTTAACAGGAAACAACAACAATAGCAATCCCACAAACAAGAGAGAAGAAAATGAATTATTAAAATGGGCACATTCCCTCTGCACACATGTACTATGGTGTGACTCTGTCCACTTGGACTCCTCTTCTCAACACATGCTCCGTGTCATGTCACATTAAACAGTAGAACACACTTAGTGTGAATCTTTTAACTATAATATAAGTAACAATATAATTTTCCTGAGTGGTCTTGCTCTCTTAAGAAATTCTGATTCCTTCTTGTTCAGATAACTGTAAGACAGAATGAAGAAGATACCCAGCCTAATAAACTTACTTCCAAATGACAGATCATTTCTGTTTGCATTTCTTAGTTATGCTTAAGGCTGTGGTACATTATACTGCTATATCTTAGTGAGGAGAGTATGTAATAAGCCTGGGTTTCTGGGAAGATCTAGCAGATTCGGAGATTGAGCTCATAGTACTTTGTTTCCTTTTATATGCAAGTGTTTGGGTATATGTATTTAGGACTTGTATTCAATTCAAGTTGATTTGAGAAATTTGTCAAAAGATAATCTGTGTGTTGAAAACACAGTAGCTGAGTTTTTATTTGTTTTATGATAATTAAAATAGACAGAAGAAAAATTAACATTGAGATATGGAATTAATGCTTCAATTCTAGTTATGGACGCAAACAAGCAGTTACTATAGAGGACCGTAGGCTTTTTGTCTGATTTGTGTTTGTACACATGCAGTCCAGCGTATCTTTTATACATTTAAAATATGTATGTGTTCATATTCATATATATATGTGTGTGTGTATTTATATATTCATATATTCATATATTTATATATATACGAAGTATACATATGTGTATATACTACTTAAGAGAGTTGTTTGTGATCTAAAACATTGTACCTAATCCAAAAACCTGGTTTTAATTTAAATATGCTTTTGTATTTACAAAGAGCCATTCGAAATCCTTTTATGTGATAGTAAAAGGAAAACATATGGTTTCTGTGACTTCTGGATACCCTGTGCCTATTTAGAACATGTGCTTTATGAATGAGATTTCCATTTCGGTACTTTTTATGAGCTCTTTTCTATAGATGCTGGAAAGTATAAGGCTTGGAAACTGTATATGAATAAGATAAAACAGACCAAACTTGAATTTATACAACTAAAATAGATTTCAAGGTCATGACAGTTTTCACTTTGGGTCACTTGATTGCACCTGGTATTAATAATTTTAAAATGTTGAACCACAGTCAAGCAAATGAAATTTGAGGGCATATGTAGTTTATTGTTTCATTGAGGATACAATTCCTTTATTCTAAAACTGTAACTTTTTCTTTAAAAAATTACATAAATATGTCAGAATGAAAACAATAAGCTGGGATAGCTTAAAAAGATAAAGGCATCACTGATTAATCACTTAATTGAAAACAATAAAGTATTTTCTTAAGTAACTGATTTTGTATGTCTTTACTTTAAAATTATTTTATCTTTTCAATGGACATGGAAGTATAACTCCATGGTAAAATGTGGTTATCTTTCTCTGAACACTAAGTTAATTCCCAGTACCACTCCTTGCTCAAAGTAGCATACAATTTCTTTTTACAAGGTAAGTAAATTAAATGGATGTTTAATGTAGTGAAGAAGCTGTATTAAAAACTTGATTCTGTTTAAAAACAACCAGAGATTGCCAAGTACACAGATTATAAATCTAGAGGCTATTTTTTAAAATATTGAAATTATTAAATAACATCATATATTTATATCATTAAGTAGACATTTACAATTTTTCCTGTGGATTTGAAGATAACCATATTCATATAGCATTATTTACAAGGCAACCTTAACTCTCATATCATGCAGATAAGTTTTGAAATCTTAAATAAGTAAATAATAATATTTTATTGTTACTCGGGTGGTTTGAATAAGAATGGCCCACATAGATTTACAAATTTGAGTGCTAGGAATTAGCAAGTGGCAGGACTTGAGAAAGATTATGATGTAGCTTGTTGGAAGAAGTATAACATTGGGAGTGGGGCAAACATGGAGATTTCAAAGCCCAAGCCAGGCTGAGGCTAGATCTATCTGTCTCTCTCTCTCTCTCTCTCTCTCTCTCTCTCTCTCTCTCTCTCTCTCTCTCTTGCTCTCCTTCCCTCCCTCCCTCCCTCCCTCCCTCCCTCCCTCCCTCCCTCTCTCTCCCTCTCTCTTTCTCTCTCCCTCCCACACCTTCCGTCCTTCCCTCCCTCCCCCTCATCTCTGTGTGTGTGTGTGTGTGTGTGTGTGTTGTGTGTGTGTGTGTCTGTCTGTCTGTCTGTCTGTCTGTCTGTCTGTCTGTCTAAGGTCCAAGATATAGTTTTCATCTACTGCTCCAGCTAATGCCTATATGATACCATGTTCTTATTTATGATGATAAACTTCTGAACTGTAATCAAACCCTCAGTTAATTACTTTCTTCCGTAAGAGTTGCCTCTGTCATGGTGTCTTTTCAAAGCAATAGAATAGTAATTAAGAAGTTGCATTCTTGGTTATCCCGAGCTTTAGGGCTAGTATCTACTTATTAGTGAGTGCATACCATGTGTGTTCTTTTGTGACTGGGCTACCTGACTCAGGGTTATATTAACTCACAGACCACATGAAACTCAAGAAGAAGGAAGACCAAAGTATGGATGCTTCAGTCCTGCTTAGAAGGGAGAACAAAATACTTAGAGGAGGAAATACAGAGACAAAGTGTGGAGCAGAAACTGAAGGAAAGGCCATCCAGAAACTGCCCCATCTGGGGATCCATCCACTGTACAGACAACAAACCCAGACCCTATTGCAGATGCCAAGAAATGTCTGCAGACAGGAGCCTGATATAGCTGTCTCCTGACCAGTTCTGCCAGAGTCTGACAAATACAGAGGTGGAGATTCCCAGCCAACCATTGGACTGAGCATGGGTTCCACAATGGAGGAATTAGAGAAAGAATGAAGGAGCTGAAGGGGTTTGCAACTTTATAGGAAGAACAACAATATCAACCAACCCGACACCCCTGGCATCCAGAACTCCCAGGTAGTAAACTACCAACCAATGAGTATACATGGAGCAACCCATGGTTCCAGCAGCATATGTAGCAGAGGATGGCCTTGTCTGGTATCAATGGGAAGAGAGGCCAGTGGTCCTGTGAAGGCTTGATGCCCCAGTGTAGGGGAATGCCAGGGTGCGGAGACAGGAGTGGGTGGGTGAATGGGGGTGCACCCTCATAGATCAGAGGTGAAGGATGGGAGAGGAAGTTTCTGGAGGGAAAACCTGGAAAGGGGCTAACATTGGAAATGTAAATAAATAAAATATCCAATAAAAGAAAAAAATAGTTACAGTCTCTAAAATTGTCAAGCTTTCTAAAGAAAATAAAAACAATACCACACCATGAAAATATTATTGAAATATTCTAATTTATGTGTTTAAATTGATCAATTATGTATTGCATGAATATTACTCCAGCCATATCAAGTGAGCTATGAGTAGTCAAATCCCAGTCATATTTAGAAGCTGTACAATTTAATTGGCCGTAAAACAAACATCAAAATCAAACAAAGCAAAAACACCATCAACCTGATATCACATATTCAGTTCAACAAGTACAATTATTATGACCCTATTTACAGTTATGGCAATTTGATCTTTCATTTGAGGGTGGTAAGACACTTGAATATGTTCCATGTGAGCCCGGATTCAAAGCTAACACTAGAAATATCAATGTGTAAGAGCAGCAACTAAAAACATCTTCTTCTCCCTCTTCCTTTCTCTGTCTCCCCCAACTTCTGCTCTGCCTCTTACTGCTCCTTGTTGATTTCCTGATCTTGAAATAAAAAGTAACTTCCTTCTTTAGTACCTCCAGAATATGCTTATGTCTTACTTTAAATGTTTTTCTTTTCACTGACTCCAGTTTAAAAGGAAAGTTTACATATTCTTTAAATAGCATTTCTACAATCCACGTTTACTCCATCTGTTTGGCTTTTTTCTCCACATAGCTACATACTTTGATAGGATAACTAGCTGTGATAAAATAATAATAATATGTGTGGCACTTCAACACTAGGCTCACATTACATGATATAGATAATTTCCATCTCTCCTGGGAGTACCCTCAGACTTAAATTTCCTTTCTGTATGATTCCAAAGTCTTTAGTTCATTTTAGTTTTCCTCTCATAGGCATGGAGAGAAGCCAGAAAAAAAGAAACTAAAAGGAAACCAGAGACTTGTTAGACAAGGAACCAAGCACTGTGTCACCCACATAGCACATTCAATTCAGTACTGACAACAAGTACCCAGTATCACTCCTCTTGTTCAGTTAACTCTGAGAATATGAACATTTGTTCATATCTTGTGTTTCACTGACACACAGGCATTCAATAAAGAAAATCTTAATGGGTTTATGCTTTCTTTTACTTGCTTTCTAAAACTAATCATGAAAGAATCAAAACAAAGAAATTGAGTTTCTTCAGCCAGATGGATGGTTTTAGCACAAATTCTAATTTGTGTTTAAACTCTAACTAATCTTCCAGGTTTTAGTATCATCTCATATAAATGAGAATTTAAAAGTTTACTATTGTAAATATTCTTTTAAAAACTAAAAATTTCCACCTTTCAAAAATAGACATACTGAAATAAAAAATGAGAGAGAGAGAAGAAAAAAACAAGATTCCATAGCCTGATTGTGAAGGCATTTCTATTTCAATCATTCACTTTCCAAATAAGAAGTGATTTATCTAAGTATAAAGGGATTGGATGATCTGTAATAATGTATTTAGTTTTAAAGGATGATTTAAACTATTGAATAAACTAGTTGATATAACACAGCATTGAATTATGCAAAAACTGCTTCTCAATCCTCAGGACTTTAACGAAACATGAAGCTCTCTCTCTTGTTTAGGGAAACCCACAGATTTATGGTTATGGAAGAATGAAAATTTCATATTTATGGTTCATTGTTCTCTATAAAGAGCTTCATTTTTCAGACTGTTCTATCATCAATATGTAGAGAGAAGACATTAAAATGACAATTGAGTGTTTTGTTCTTGAAATAATTTTGCTGAAAAATGACAATCATATGCAAAATTGAGGAGCCTCATTTAAAGGTCTGGCTGAAACCACCAAAGGAACAACACAAGCAGTATTCATGAACAGTAACCAGACAGCTTGCTGATCACCAGATACTTCATCATATTGACCATAATTGATACCGCCAGAGTAGCAGATACAAAGCTCCTACAGAGCTTCTTCAGTTAAATGCACATGTGATTTAAATTAGCAAAATGTGCTTTGGATTAATTAAATGCAACTTGCTTTCTGAGTAATAGTGATGTGGTTTTAGAGAATTTAAATTTAATTTGATTATTTAAAATTATTGGCCATTTCTTTGAATACTATTGTCTAGTAAGAAGAAGTAGCAGTATTAAATCAGATATATGAAATCATGTGAATTATCTAAAGGTCAAGTTTAAGAAAAAGAGTTAAGAGGAGGCTTTCTTTCCCATCTATAAGAGAACAAGGATCTTATCTTCCTGTCTTTGTTACCCTGTTGTTCTTCATTTCTCCAGTCTGTGACAAACACATATTCTCAGCAGTTCCTTCAGGTTCACGCCTTTAATAATTTGCATTTTTATCACATATTTTTATGACATAATAATGTATTCCACTATAAAAATCACATATTATTAGAGACATAGATGATGCACTATGAGGAAAAAACCTAAAATAATATTTCCTGAATGAGATACTTTTTCACTATGAAATTTGGAATGATGATAGGACTCAGGTTAGAGTTGTCTACTTAGACATTTGGTAGCATTTCCATAAGGGTGAACAGCAATGGTGTAGTATCAATGACAGGACTCCATGTAGCATATGTTCTCCTCATTTCAACTCCAGTAACATGATTTAGTGTGATCATGAATGACTATTTCATTGTTAAAAATGAGGGTCTTAGGGAATTATGTAATTCTCTGAATTGCATCTTTCCTCAAATAAAAATTTAAATGTTATGGCAGTAAATAGACCTAAATAAACATATTTTTATTCCTAATATATTTAAGGTAAAAGTAATTATATCCCATATTGCAGTTATTAATCTATTTAAATTCATATCCATTTTGGTTACCTTAAAATTCTCTATTAAGAAGCCATTTGTATCTGCTGATGTCACTGAAGATTCCTCTTTTTTCTCTAACACACAAGGAACAATTTGACCCTCTACAGCAATTACTCAGAACGGCTGGCTGTTAGGGTGTATTCCCTCCTGACATTTCTGATCCTGTCTTTCATTCAGAAAACTATCATGCATATAGTATATGTGTCATTATAATTTTCAAATGCTAATTGACTACTTGTCTGGGTATTCTAAATAGACTTTGATTACAGCCCTTCACATATCTTGTGGGTTGTTTTATGCTAAACCTTCAATAAATGTTTATAAACTTTAAAAGATATATACAAAGTGTAATAGATTAACAAATAAATAGCAATGTTTTCTGATGTGTTTATTTTCTTTTTTAACAACTAAACTAAGTAATTTTCATCTAAACCTTCAGTAAATCATTCTAGATAAAACGCTTATTTAAATCTCTATCCAAGTAAATTTTTGGCTATATCTGGTCATTTCTTATTAATCTGTGTTTTGTAAAAGAACTTCTTTCCATTTGGTTGCATAATATGTTTTGGAAAATAGGCTATTATTAAAATGTAGTAAAATTTGTATGTTGGAAGATCTTTATTTGTGAAATTTTTAATGTAAAATTGGATAATTATTAAACAGTAATCTCCTATGACAAGTTCCACTTCAATTATACACAGCATTTCTGTAATTGATGCTATCCTATTTTTGACAGTGTTCAGCAACTTTAGAGGGTCATAATTAGAGGCAATCACTAACTGTGTTAGTGGCACAATATTTTCCCAGGTTTAAGCTTTGAATTTATTCTCAGGCACCACAAAAACTTATTTCTTTATTTTTTCCATTAAATAAATGCTTACTGAGAAAGTCTCAAATATTAGGTACTTTCCAACTTCTTTTGTTGCCAGAAATTTTGATGAGCTCCTTTAGAGTCATTGCATATTAAGTAGGAAGTTGAATTTTATATTGAGGTTCTTAGACACTAGAATAGATTTAAATAACTGTGTCAAAGGAGGAAGCCTCAGGGTCAGGCATGGTTATACACACATTTACTACCAGCACAAAGAAGTAAGGGGCAAGAAGATCTCTCTGAGTTCAAAGAGATCAAGGGCATCCAGTTTATGTAGTGAGGGCCAGGGATACAAAGTTAGATTATCTCAAAAATGAAGAAAAAAAAAGAAAGAAAAAGAAAGAAGGAAAGAAAGAAAGAAAGAAAGAAAGAAAGAAAGAAAGAAAGAAAGAGAAAAAAGAAAAGGAAAAATTAAAAAAGATAAAGGGAAGTTCTGCCTTTCTGAGTTTGGATCAGTCATGATTCAGAAACCAAATAGAGCCTCCCATCTGCTTCATAGTGATTATAAGAGGGAAGACATTCTGGGAAGTAAAAGTAGACTATCTCAGTCAAGGGATAATTATTCCTCCTATATCGTTAGATTGGCATAAGTGATACCCAACTTTCTGAAGGCTTGTCTATTGGCCAATATATCAACCTGTCCAGCAGGATTATCAAGTCTCCACTAGACTAGATTCCATTCTATTTACAAAAATAAATTATTTTTTCTAAATTGATCTTTACTGCTACTGAAACAATGCCATATAGTACAAAACATCTCCCCCGACGCCCACACCCCTCACGACTTATTTTTCTGGGTTTATGTTACAATTCATCTGCAGAGAACAAACAGGTACACCAATGAATAACACAACAGTTGATGGTTAAGTATAAAAGTCATGGAATAAAACTGGAAAAGCTGTACAGGTATGTGGATATGTCTCATAGTGAAGATATGTTCATGACTAAACATGCTAGACAGCATTTACAACAGATTACTTCAATAGAAAGAATGATTTCTGAATTTTCCACACAAGAAACAATGAGGAAATTGTTTCCTCATTCTGCTACATTTATAGATTATTGCCTTGCTCAGCCTTCATCATGGTGGTGACCTCCTGCAGCAGATGGGAACACTATAGAGGCTCATAGCTAGATGTTATACAGGGAGCGAGAAACTTCAGAACACTCAGCCATAAAAAGGATATTTCCATCAAATCCTCCCTTTAAGGCTCAGGAAAAAAACCTGAAGATGGTAAATATGAGGTAAGGGGAAGGAGGACACCAAGAAAACAAGGCACTCTAGTTCAACATGATCAAAAATCAGATGAATACAGAGACTGAGATAGAATGTACAGGATCTGTATGGTTCTCTACTATGTTCTTTGTGTACATATTATGGCTTCTTGTTTAGTGTATGCCTGGGTTTGCTGAGTGTATAAATGAGTTGGTGTCTGATACAAGTGCCTGCTCTTGGGCTTTTGTCCAAGTTTAATGTGTTAGTGTTTTATTTCTTTTCCTATATTATATTTTGTTCTTATCCTTTAGAAGGCTGTTTCCTTGTGTTCTTTTTTATAAGACATTCCCTTATAACAAAAGGGAAGGACCCCAAATGGGAGCCGTGTTTGAGAAGAGTGAGGCACAATCAGGTTATGTTATGTGAGAAACAAAACAACAACAGCCAATAACAACAACAAAATGAGAAATTGCTTTTTTTTTTGTCCTTTTTACCATTAGATGAAGATCAAGAATTTTAGGTGAAATACTACAAAGTCTGTCTTTGTTAAATACTGAGAAGTTTTTCTATGGAAAATTTCAGGATGTTACATCATTTAAAACACATTGCTTTACTCTATTTTGACATAACACTTTCTGTTAAAAGTGTCATGGTGACCGAATTCACTTACTTTGTCTCTGTTTTCATACCACTCTCCATCTCCAAGAATCACGTCTAGGAGAGGTGGGTACTTCTCTGCTCTGGGTGCTTCTCCATTTACCCTGAAAGCCAAGCTTCGTGGCTCTGACCTCAATAGATTATACAGTGAGCAATGTATCTATTGAATGATTGAGTGTCCTTTCTGAAACTTTATGAGACAGAACTATTTCTTTCTTGCCACAATTTACACAGTTGAGAGAATTAAAAATATTTTTATGTTTAAGCACATTGAAAGGTGCTCCCTGATATATATTATCTTTCTTTTTCTTTTCTATCTGAAGCTAGTAAGTCTGGGAAGAGGGAAGTAATTTTCTATTCAGTGAAGAGCACTGGTAGGCTTTCAATGCCAGCACTCTCCTTTATCTTTGAGTTTACAGAGCACGCGTATTCCAGTATTAGCCATGCAGTGAGCCAGAACCACAGGCTAGAGTTGCCAGTTACCCTGTTCTGAACCAACCTGAAAGAGGGCAGTGATAATAAAGATTGCCTAAGAGGTTAACAATATTTAATTGTTTGATTAAATCAAGTCTGACCACATTCATTTAATTCCTCACTACTTCTTAAAGCATGATTTACTATCACTATCCTTCAAAGAGTTTCAATGCAGAGTAATTTATTATCTACCTGTTAAAGAATAAAGCTGTTTCTGAAGATGCTATTCATTACTTTATTGAATGCCTTCTTATACAAACTTTGTGATATTTTTACTTTAAGTTCTTTTTCAATGTTTTTAAATAATATTGTATATGTAAAAACCTGATATCTTTTCCATTATTATCAAATGAACCATGTAAATAATATGCTTTGTTTAAGTTTCTCTTTCTACTGAGATGAAAGAAGAAAATGTGAACTTGTGGAAGAATAACTTTTCTTTTTCTTCTGATTTACTATATTTTGTTATTTTTTTATTTTCCAATGAATGCACTTTAGCTTTCAATAACATTAAAAGTTTTGCTTAATTAAATAAAGTATAATACACCTGCATAAACATGTATAGGTATCATTTTCAAATTGTTCTTTCAGACAGCAACTAAAAACTTGTGCCTGATTTTATTTTACTATGTTTAGTGTACTTCATAATGTATTGTTGAATTCCTATAATATACTGGGAATACTACTTTTGGCCATATGTACTTTACAGAGAAATCAAAATAATATAAAGTTATGGAATAATTTATCATGACATATGATGATGATTTTAGTATTTATTAAATAACCATTGATAATGCTTTTGTGTATTTACATAAAATAAGTTTAATTTTTAAATGAGTAAATTTTTGAAGTATGAACATTCTGATTATACCTAAAATAGCACTTGTTAGACACCTGAGAATATAGAAGTTTGGAAAGAACATGTTTTGATTGCAATGTACTAATGAAAACAAAAAACAAATTCAATACAGAATCAGTTATTTTTTTTATCTGTCCTAATGTATAGCATTGGCAAATTATATGATATTAATTTTTGCATTTTGGGGACCACAAGGTTCTTGGGCTAACAGACATGAAGTAGGAAATAAAGGGATGTTAAACATGTAAGAACAATTCTTCAACAGAAGAGTTGTATAACCTGCTTTCCACCCAGGATGCTGAGTGTGGAGGTGACTAATAGACTAGTGGCTGGTCCCTGCACTATCTGTAGGGCCAGACCATACCTAGCTCCCCTAAGTTCTCCCATGTAAGACCAACAGTGATGAATAGTCTGAATGGCCTCTGCTTTTTCAGTATAACCCAGACATCACCAGATCCCTACTCCCAAGGCCCCTAAGATAACATGTAGCACCCCTTTAGGCAGGAATGCAATGTATCTCCATGGATGTAGTAATACATACATTGGAGGCAAGTTTTAATGTAATTATGCCTCATTGTACACACAAGATTGTTTTACATCACAAAATTCTTTTTTCCAAATTGTAGTACACTTAAATACTTATAATGTACTTAAATACACTCATAGCTTTGTGGTTTCAGACTTCAAGTTTGAACCAGTACTGGCAATTGAGTTGTGCTGAACCAGATTTACAGAAACTCACCCATTGCACTATATAAAACAGATCTGAAGGTAGATCTAGTAGTTAAGCACATGGACTTCAAAGTACAGAAAAGCTGAATTTGAAAACATGCTCTCTCATTTAAGCTAAAAGACAAAGGTAACATATTTGGTTTCCTTATCGATTAATTAATGATAGTGGTATGTGTCTTTTATGTTTACTTTAATGATTGTATGTGCTAATATATGTTAATTTTTAAAGATTCTCCAAACTCAAAATAGGTCACATCATTTTTTGTTGTTTGTTTTGTTTTGGGATGTGTGTGTGTGTGTGTGTGTGTGCGCGCGTGTGCACACACACTCGCATGCATGTGCAAATGTGCGTATATGTAAGTGAATGAATTAGCAATAAATGAAAACCTTGGCACTACATTTTCACAAAATCCAATACAATGAATATTAGATTCTTAGCATGAGATTTTAGACTTCATATGTGGCCAAATCTATAAAACTTCAAAAAATTGTTAAGGCCATGTCCTCAACCTTTTACTCTTAACTCAGTTATTGGTGGTTTTCAATGAAAAAGCCATTTGAGGGCGTCAATAAAAATAGCTAACATTGAAGGTATATCATTCTAAAGAAAACAAAGTGTTGAGCAAGTTGGTCTCATTTTCTATAGATGTAATATCAAGAGATACTATCGGCATAAAGGTTTGTGATAGATATTTTCAGATGTTGGGAGAAAGTTACTCATTAGGAATTTGAATTTAGGCAATGTGTTATAGATTTTGTCCATCACCACAAATGTCACACAAACCGAATACAAGGGAAGGCAATGTTAGTATAAGTATAAATAAAAAATTTAATATCCAGTTTTTAAGAATTTTGGCTAAGTCTATGCCTTCTGTTTATTAGTTCTCTCTTAGACGGTTTGGGATCTCAGTCTGTAAGAGAATGCTGTGCACTTCTTGGCTACTTTTCAACTTTCAGCATGTTGGTTCAGTCTGTACCTGGTGTACTGCATGTGGCTGAGGACAGTTGTACACCACAAAATTACATAAAGAATATTGATAGTTTTGGCATCTGAATATACAGTTTTTAAATATTTACCTCATATACAACATCTTGTCATGGTACCTAAAGTTGTACAAGACAGCTAGATGATATACCTTATTTTTATTGAAGTTATTTTAGTTGAAAAAGAATCAAAGACATTCAGGGACCTCTTTGCTGAAATCTTCTACATAATGTGTTTCATCAAAATGGATATTGACAGCAGAACCTCATTATTTCATTTCTACATGCAGATTACAGAAATTCTTAACCTATTAATAAAAAATACTTTTATATAATCCTTCTACTATCTTACCCTCTCCTCCTCCACCCCAGTTTATCCCCATTTTTTCTATAAACTACTTTAAATCCATTATGCCAGTACATAGTGCGGATACGTTAAATTACTCTAAAGACAATAAAAAAAGTATAGAAGCCTACTTTAGAAGTGTTCTCTCCATTTCTGTCTCTCTCTCTCTCTCTCTCTCTCTCTCTCTCTCTCTCTCTCTCTCTCTCTCTCTCTCTCTCTCACACACACACACACACACACACACACACACACACTTACACAGTTAAAATAAAGTTACTCTTCAACAGGGCAATAATGCTTGTGGTTTACACCAGAGGCCAAATAATAAGCCCACTGACAATAACACCTTAAATTTCTTAGGTTGGTAGTCCACTGAGGTCTTCTAGATCCCTACACAAAACAAGGTATAGTCCTTGTTCTTTGTTCCTCTCCAGAAATTGTCTAGATGGGACTTTTGCTAAAGATACTGTGAAAACAATTTGAAGTTCAGAAAGGTACACTCTTAATAGATGAGCTAGGAATTTCTTAAAGTCAGAGAACAAGAAGCATGGCAGGCAGAAGAGCACTGGCTGGCATGAGTTTTGCTGAAACTGTGGTGCTGGTCAAGATTATTTCCACTTTTGCTCAGAGCTTGTCAATATGATTAAATAAAAATTTGTTAATGAGTAGAGTTAAATGGTTAAATCCCAAAGGATTTAAAGTAAAACTGACTTTTTATACTGGAGTTTAGATTTGTGACGTTCAATATTTTTATAAGATTTATTTATAAGATAAATAAAATAGTTGAACCTTTCTTTGTAACTGAAAATTGCAGTATGACAGTAAAAAGTAACTGGCTGAGAAAATTACCTTGCTTGCTTATTAGTTACTATAGTTTTTGATTGGCTTTCAAAGTTTCTTAATATATTAGCAATAAATCATACATGGCTGAATTTACTTCACATCTTAAAAGAAAACATAGTATATCACAAAGTGAAATTCTGAAATAGCTTTTAACTGCATATTTTACTTTAGTCCATTCTAGCAAAAACTATCCAGCTAGAAACATACAATATTTGCTGTAAAACTTTAATCACAGAATAGCACAAATACTTTCCAGCAGACAAAATTATTACAGAAATAAATTTAGATATAGGGTAGATAATGGGAGAGAGGAAAATGTTTATACAAATATATAGCCTTTTTCTGACCCTTAATATGAATGGCTAAATTGGATCATTACAACCTGTTTTTTATATCAGGTCTTTGAATTGGATGCCCACAATGAAAAATATTTAGCACTGGTTACACATTGGCTTTTGAAGGATAGATCTTCAAAGATGGTTGCTGGGTCATTTCCAACTCTCAGAACTATTATAGAAATGTCTTCATGATATGCAATGTCAATATCAGAGAAACTTGAGATAGCAAAGTCTTCCACAGAAGTGCTGTTTGATTTTTATCTGTAAAGGACATGTGGGAGTGGTGGCTTTTGATTTGTTTGATGGTTTATTTTATTTTATTTTACTTTATTTTTGTGCTTTCAGTGGTTGGAAAAAAAGTCGAACATAGAGGACATTTTAACTGATGGATACTTTTTGATACAAATATCTCCTCCATTTTTACACTGTATTGCAAATGAAACAGAAGTCTGTGATATAGTTTCTTCTGTTACTAAATAATTTAATTGTAAGTGAACTTAGAAACACATACACACACATGCAAACACACATACACATACATACATATACATGGACAAATAGAAAAAGAAGAAGAATATGTTGAGAACAATACTATTTTCTACATTTAAAATACATAAAAACTTTAGCATAAATTAACTGATGCAAACATCATTATTTTCTATATGAGAAGAATCATGTTAAATGACATTGGAACAAAGTTTGCTTAACACCAGTACAAAATAGTGTCTAATCTTATGTGCTCAGTTTCTTGGTTGAAGTTTTGATTTAACAGAAATGTTGGCTATATTGTTTATGTAGTCTTTAAATTCTTTAGCTTAAGAATCTACTTTCTTTGTAAAACTGGCTGGTGCAAGGAAACATTTCCTCACGCTTTTGTGTTTCATTGAGGATTATTGTTCACATCTATGTGTTTCCAGGTTTTGCCTTTAAAGTGAGTCCCTAGAAACCAAGAGATGAATAAAGACTAATGTGCCATGATGTACTGTGTGTACCCTGGCAGATTTAACAACTGACATCAGAGATGGTTTTCACATCATTGTTTCCTTTCTTATGTGGAGAACTACTATCTCCTTAAGTTTCTAATTCCTGTCCTCTTAAATAGCCAATTAACTAAATATAGCATTATTAACTAAGTATATGGGGATGATATTTAATTTTATTTTGTATTTGCTTTATACCTGAAGTCCATAAATTTAATGTTTAAATCAATAGATTATGTATCATATGAATTAAATCATGTTTTCTCTGAAAGAAACTTATTAAATATAAGGTTTAAACACAATTTTAACTGCTTGCAATACTAGATGCTGATACATTAATAATCATTTGGTAAATTAATTATAGTATTCATCAATATATTTAATCCAGTATAGAATTTTATATAAGTATGGATAGCTTGCTGTCATAGGATAATTGGCAAGAATCTGATTTATTCACAGTGTTATTTTCACTCTTTAAATGATTTACGTGAATAAGATTTAAATTTGAGGTGCTATGAGTTTTTAAGAGTATTTTAGCTTACAGGGGGGAAAGGGGAAATGCAAAAACATCAGAGAAACCAAGAAGTTCCAAATAAGCACTTGTCATTGCAGGAGAGAAAGATGAGAGTAGACAGGACTTGGCAGGGTGTGTTATTGTGTAAATAGATAATGCATACTCAGATATAGTGCACAGCACATACCAGAAGAAGAGGTGGATCCTGTGATACTATTCAAGATTCCTGAGATTTAGACAGGAGATAAAAACAGAATAAATTAACCTACAACACCTAAAAGATAAGAGATGTTGTTGATGTTTCAGATCTTGTAGTAGAAAAAAAGAAGGCAAGAAAAACAAATTAAAATATTTACTCCTGGTTTTGAGAAAAGAATGTTGTTAAATACCACAGAGAAACTTTCAAGAAGCCATCAGATATGACATTAAATGAACTGTCGGTGATCCCCAATCATTTTGAATGAAGGGCACAGCAGATTGCAGAACTTCTTTTAAGAATGGGGTTGGCACTTGCAGTCATGCAATCTATAACTGATGAAATCTAGTTATATAATACATTCTGGAAGCATGAGAGTCACTGAATAATCAAGAGCAATATTACTGGAGACTATGCCTGCTCCTGCAAATAAACAATGATTGTAGGAATGTGGAGGTAAATGTCTTTATAAATTTAAATGCTCAAACTAAGACATAGGGTGATATATAATGTAGGTAGTGACTGTGGCAAAGTTTAAATTTTTCATGAGTCCTGGAAATGTTTCTATTCTATATCATTTCTCTTAGTTAACTAAATATTCTATAGAGAAACACATATTAAAACTCTTTAGCATTCCACAGGCGTGACTATTAATCTCAATACAGTAATAACAAAAATAGCAATCAACAGAATAGTAATAGTAAGTAATTTTAAATGCTCACTATTTTTTATTTACTGAGATTATAAGATCATTATTTTAATTCCTTTTTTTTCATTTTCTCCCTGAAATTTCTCCTATATCCCTCCTTGCTCTTTATCAAATTCATGACCATTTTCACTAATTGTCATCACACACACACAAACACACACACATACATGCACACAAACATTTTTAAATACAATCTATTTAGTCTGTAAATTATTATTTGTATGTATAATTTTTTTAAGTGAGAGGTGCTTAGTTATTAGGAGCACATGCTCTTCTTGCAGAGAATTGATATTGGCTCTAAACATCTACAACTGGCAGAATAATAATAATAATAATAATAATAATAATAATAATAATAATTCCTATATCCCCAGCTCCATAGGATCCAATGCACTTTACTAATATGTCCATGAGCACACCAACTGGCATGTATATATGCATACAAATGTATACACACACATTAAATAAATCTCTAAATACTTATTTTATAAATTACTATCTTTCATATAATTATACACAATAATATATTTCATCATGACAATTACACACATTGACAATAAATTTTGACCATATTTACCCCTCTTTACTTCTCTTAACCTTCTTCTTGCTAATGACTTTCTCTAAAAAAGATCTACCCCCTTGCATTTTATGTTTTTGTTTTTTAGTTATCGTACAGAATAATAGGATTTGTTGAGGTATATAAAATTAATATGTTAGAATATAATACCTTAATATAACTTATAAAATCAAATCAAACACCTATGATTAAGTAAAAAGAAATAGAAAACAAACATAGTTTTTCTAAGTTCAATATAATGATTGGGACTTAACAATACATTTCTTCATTCTGAATTTTCCTTTCATAACCTGAAGCCTGAAAGGTGTGTAAGATTTTCAGTTAGTCTTATAGAATATTATACCATTGAGTAAATCTGAACCAAACAGAAACAAATCATAAATAGGTATTTGCAAGCAAAACTACTTCCTAAGGCCACAGATAATAAATAGCTCTACCAAAAAAAAAAAATGCTCTAGCATCCTGACAACATGGATCTAGGGAGGATGAAAGAGAATGGGATGCCAAGGCTATGAGATATAAATGTAAGGGCTGCTGGGCTGCAGAAAATGAATGAGGCACACAAGATGAGACAGGTATAGAGGCAGTGACTGCATGATAAGGAAAATCAAACAAGCAGAGAGAAAGAACTTCTGAGTTACCATAGCAACAGAAAGGTAGATGAACAGGGAACAGTGTGTTCTGCTCCCACAGTCAGAAAGCAGGCAGACAGGTCACCCAGCTAGACACCTATAGATGTGTTTTTGCCCAGAAAGAGAACTGTTATGGATTCAAATGACATTTGCGATTTCTTTAAAGTATCACTTGTGTTAGAAGATACGTGCTATGTTAGTATTCTGTTTTCATGTGTCATTATGTGACAAAACTTGTGTGTTTTGATTTTGACAATCTAAAAATCCTAGTATAATCCATTTTGTTTATTTGTGGTTCATATGAATGCTTAAATGGGAAAATGAAAAATGTCACCTGGATTAGTTCACAAGCAAATGAATTAAAATGGAAATAGCAAAATTCAAGGTATATTGAGACGTATTTAGTAAAGAACAAATATCTGTCCAAAGTTAAAGACTGGGCAGGAGAGATAGCTCAACCTTTAAAGGTTAGGCTCTCAACAAAAAAAATTATAAAGTTAAGGATGATTTTGAAATATAAATTTTGGGGACTAAAGTAAATGGCAGATATCTGATAGAGTGGAATATAGAATTTTTTTTATTTTAGAAAATAAACATTTCCTTTTCAAAGAAAGGCATCTCTTTTGTTCAATATGACCTTCAATGAGCAGAATTTGATAAAAGTTACAAGCATATATTTAGCAAGAGAGTTGTAAGTAAGTCACAAGGTTTCTTTTCACTCATTATAAAAAAGAATAAACTACAAATAAATCCACATAGGTTTTATACTCAGCATGTTGACCTCCAGTTGTATCATCTTCACGAGTATTTTGGAACACATACTGCTTTCCATATTTAAGTCTTGAACCTTGTTGTACTTGGCATTCACTCTGCTCTACTTCTCAGGCCTGGAAATACACAGCCTGATGCAGCCAGCACGACCTCATGACTCATGCTTTGTGCCTCTGCCTTGCCCTGAGACTTAGCTCCCAGCATATTTTTTTTTCTCCAACTTCTCAGTTCCCCCTCTAGTCTTTAATCCGTCTCCGTCTGAAAAACACTGTCAAACCACTTCAGTTCAACAATTTAAAATCTCTAAAGCTAAAGTGTGAAATAGTACAACTAAAACAATATCCAGATAAATCAATAGAAACCTTAAAGCCAATGGAAACACTCTGATGGGGCTTAGAAATTCTGGACTACTGGTGACTGTATGAATTCCAACAACAAAATACCACTATATATCTCAAAAGTGCTCATGAAGTAATGGTAGAGAGTGATAATGTTTTCGTTTCTGACTCGGCCAGAGATTGAAACCAAAATCAAGCTCCCTCCATGAAAAGAAAAATATTAGATTTTACATTTTCTTCTATTTCCAAACCTTATTAAAGTTTAGTGTGTACCTCAAAGTCAGCTTTAGGATATAAATTTCATGATTTTGGATGTATAAGTTAAGACAGATCATGATCCTTTACTTTGGCTTTCATCAAATGATGGGAAACCCAGATAAAATGCTATTTTAATGCATCTCTGTGATGGCATCTTCAAGAGATTGACATGTGCTGGGCGGTGGTGGAGCACGCCTTTAAACCCAGCACCTGGGAGGCAGAGGCAGGTGGATTTCTGAGTTCGAGGCTAGCCTGGTCTGCAGAGTTAGTTCCAGGACAGCCAGGGCTACACAGAGAAACCCTGTCTCGAAAAACAAAAACAAAAAAAAATGAGAGAGAGAGAGAGAGAGAGAGAGAGAGAGAGAGAGAGAGAGAGAGAGAGACAGAGAGAGAGACAGAGAGACAGAGAGACAGAGAGAGAGAGTGATTGACATATTAGTCAGGGAATTCAAATGTGGAGATTCACCTTCTCTCATTGTGAGGATGCACATCACCTGGATGGTTCAGTAGAATGTAGGTGAATAAAGATTCAACTGAGGGGTTATGGCAAAGGGTTCTAAGTGCTCAAAAAGCCAACTTAGCTGCTATGAATAGCTGGCCCTGAGAGTTCAGATCAATAGAATCACTAGGGTATAATTATATCCTGTGACAACTACAGCCTTTCAGCATTTAGGCAAGTTCCTGAAACCTGATGTATGAGCTGCTGAACATGCTGGCACCCATTCCAACATAACTGCAACAGAGTATAAAAGATTATTCTCAAACTTTAAAATTTAATGTTGGTCCTTTCGGTGTTTTGGATTTATTCACTTCCCATTGTTCATTTCCTCCTGCTCACTCTCCCTCCCCCAACATGCAGTGACAATTTCTCTTCATGATGTTCCCTACTGTTGTATTTTGAAGAGAATAATTTGTTCAGTTTATAGGTATTTCTGTAGTTGAGTTGTTTATTTAGTCACATAAATGTCTGAGATAGACAATATTTGTTGAGAGTCTAGATTGTAATTGACCATGGAAGGAGTTTAGACTTGAAGCCTATTAAGATTGAGTCCATCTATGATTGATGTTAGAAGAACATACATTTGGAATCATGTGAGCAAAATTTTCTACCTTTCATGTGACTGTGGAAATTTTCTAACTAAATATTATACTCTGAGATGATGGTATTAAACATGTTGTGTGGAAAAGCAATAGAACACAATAGTACTAACACAACAAATGAATTATTTGTAGCTATAAGAGAACCCTAAAGGACAAATCTTCCCTTTTAACTGTATATAAGCAAAGAGCTCACAAAAGATATTATATCTCCTGACACTTCCATATTAGAATTTCTAGAAGAATGAACAGAAAGTGCCAAGATGTTATTGTGTATAACTACTCAGGCTAATATATGTTTCTATCAAAACAAAAATGGATGGCGATAGTAAGAACTAGTAACAAGGGTGTGATGGGATTAGACAATGAATTATTCTTCCACTGTCGTAAGCAAGCCTAGAAAAAGATTTATGATGTGGTTCCGATAGACTGCCTAAGATGTAGTGCAAATAAACAGAAGGCAGGATGGGAAATTGAAAGGAAAATATATCTCTTTAAAATAATTTAGTGAAAAACTAGATGGTGAGAAAATAAATCAGAAGACACACTAATATTTTCTTTTTATGGTAAGACTAAAAATTTTATTTTTTAATATTTGTCAGAGGAGAGAACAATTAAAATCACAAATATGCTTCATGAAGATGGGAGGGAAGATCTTTGCTTTTGAAACATTGATAAAGATAAGCAATAACAAATGTTACAGGCTCATCTCCTGACAGATTGCCATAATCAAGACTGATTACATCTGACATCTCTTTCATATTTTCAAATATAATGTGCCCATTTGGTTTGACAATAATTATATCACATTCCTAAGCAAATTAAGAAAAGTTACAAATACCTTTTCATTAATATGTACTGTGAATTGAAAGTGCTTAGTATTTCAGAGAGGGGGCCACAATATTAGTGAAAATTTTAACTTATTACACTTTTACACACCCTGTTTTAGATACCACCGTCTTTCAAGGTTTTGCTGTCATATGCAATTAAAAACATAAGATTACAGAAAGGAAAAAGTGGACACACAAAAAATTTTAATTACACTTAATATATAAGATAATTGCATTTAGTATTTTTCTTTTAAAATAAATACTTCTTTTGCTATAGTTCTGATGTGGTATGTGGCAGAACATAGTCTTCTACTCAAGATACATTCCTGGTGTGAAAAATTAAGAAGACATAGTAATTGTGATAAAAATTTGTTCATCTTTATTTAACTTCTTCCTGGCAGTTATATAGTACCCACTTGAGTAGCTACAGATCTGTAAGTGAAAGTTATGTCATGAAGATCACAAAAGACATTAAAAAATATAAAAAACATCTACGTTGTTTTTTGTTCTTATATAGCTAATTTAAGCCTCGTTTTGAGACACCCATATTATAAAATGTTGAAGCATGCAAAAAGCTAGAACATAAGAAATACAGTGGAAAAAATGGGCTTTAATCTTACTGAAAGCATGAATAAAGAAGTTATTATGCTGAACTATTAGAACTGTAAAGTTAATTTGTATTTACAAAATAATTGGTGTGCCTTTATTAATAGTGTAAACTATTAAAATAAGTAAATGATCAAGTCATATTAATTTTCATTTTGCTAAATTTAAATTGTAGAGAAAAGAATATTCATTTATAATTTAGATACTTGTATAATTTAATGTTCAGTGAACTAACCTATAATTGCACATGTCCTAGATATAAATATAAGCAATAAAATCTTTTATATTTAGTTACATATTCCTATCATATATTTTTTATAAAAAGGAACTAATGATAAAAACACAAACACAAAATAAAGCTTTGAGAATTTATTGAATCTTTATCATTGCTGTTATACATTTAAATCTACACTGAAAAAAAGTTATGAAATGTTAACACAAGTAAACAACCCAAACTATTGGTGCATTGATTTATAAAATGATGCTATGATTTTGCTGCAAACCAACATTTGCATTCAATTATATTGATGATATTTACAATACGTTGAGTCTGCGTCAGATTAAATTTTGATCCACAGATTTCCTGATGACATTCATCAGAATAGGAAGCTACACATTCCACTAGATGATGCAAGCAGATATTCTCAAGGTTTCTTCTCTCATTCCTGTAGGCCTAGGGTAGGTATATGTCTACCATAACAGTTGCTCTGTAGGATTCCTTGAAACTGCCTTGTCCTTTATCAGAAGAGGTCTTAACCTGAGTTGATAAAATATCACACACAGATAGTATGTTCACAGATTTTTTGTTTTGTTTTACTTTCTGTAGTTGTTGCTGCTGTTATTGTTCTTAAGTTTCTGAAAGCTTCTGATCTGTCAAGAATCCTTCTTCTACTTTAAAAACTGATAACTAAACTATGTATTCTCATATACCCTAAGAAACATCAGCTAGGTTTCTGTTTAATGGTCATAAGAGTACCTAACATATTCACACATGTGTCACTCTCATAACAGAGTATCCTATAGATTCCATACTCTATAATTTGATAAAGATTAGATTTCAATATGTAAATATTGGAAATACTCATTACTCAGTAACAGTGAACAGCAACAAGCATCCTGAGCAGATGCAGTAACTCTGAGTACAGAGTTACACATCTTCTAACTACCCTAAAGTTGCTTAGACCTGTGGCATCCTCACTATCATCTTTCAAAATCTTCATTTGTGTGGGCTTCTCAAGCAATTAAATATTGATTACATAACTGATTTCACACTTGCACAAATAATTAGCCTGACCTTCATTTTCTCCTCTGAAGAAGCATTTATTAAATCTTGCCTCACTGTGCTGAATAGGGTCATTAGGAAAACTTACATATATCAACATAAGATACACTTATGTTATATATTTATTCTTTCTTAAGTTTTTGTTTTGTACTTTGTATTAATTCTCAATAATAGAGCCATTGAAAATTTATCTAAATATTATTTAAAACAGAGATTTGATATCTTTTGATGTAATGAATGTTCTGAATAATGTCTAACATTCACATTGTGTCCATGTGCAAAGAAATGCTTGTTAAAATAGAAAACTTCACATGTTTAAGTTTCAAACTCCATACATATAAGATAATATGTGAATATATAATTAATTAGCATCACTATTTTGTCTTCAAATTTGAGAAAATAATACAGAAAAAATAAACATTCAGGTTTGGTTTAAATAAGTTTATATTAAACTATATATCAGTGAAGTTTATTAGGTTTGATTTTCCTTATAGCAGAAATGAATATAATCAATTTATGCATTTTTCAGACTATGAAGCAATGCTAAAGACTGTTATCCAAGACATTTATATCACCCCTAGCCAGAGAAGATCAAGGAGTATAACAGAAGAGAAGACTGAAAGAATAGAAGAGCCACAATAGAGAGAAAGACCACAAAATGCTACCTTCTCAGCATGTCATAGCCTTGCAATCTTGAATTCACAGAAACTGCAGTGATTCTATGTCAGCAATGAGTTATCAATGAAGTCTTGGCTATTGGGGTCCACTTTTTTCCACTGACCTTGTGGGTGTTGAAAGATTCCAAGAACGTTGAAGTCATCTTCTTCAGTTATGTACCAACTAGTGAGTACATCCAGTGTATAGTTCTACCCATGATCCAACATATGGCTGTATACTTTCAGTGGATTACAAAACACACCTAAAAGTCATGAATGTTGGAAGACATGTTTGTGAAGTGAGTTTTGAAAGAAATGGGATATATGAGCAATTATATATTATACATATGTATAAAGATTTCAAAGAGCAAATTTAATTAATAATTATTTTAATTGTATTTTTATTTTAAAATGCATATACATTATTATTAAAAACTTACTAATGAATAGAAACATCACAGATAAAAATTAATCAGAGACAAGATCTGAACATATCAATGAACTTGTATACATTTTGAATAATTACTTGAAGAAAGTTATGGAGAGTCACATTAAATTTTCGACCTTCAGTTTTAAATGTATTTTATATATTTATCCACTTTTTAAAAATTATTTACAAAATTATTATGATAATATATTAGTAGTTAAACATAGATAACTAAAAGAACTCAGAAATGCTTCAACTGAAAAAACTTGTGAATTCTTTTAAAAAGGAATACTGAGTTTTTCCTAATATTATGTTAATTAATGTTAACTAATATTTTACTTAACATAGTACAAACTATCAATGGAAACTAAGACATCTGTATAGAAATATCATTTTGTTTGATATTGATGAACATAAAAAGATGATAAAGTGCAAAGGTAGATTCTTAATCCTTATCACAATCATTGCCAGAGAGAGGAAGAAAGAGAGGAAGAGAGAGAGAGAGAGAGAGAGAGAGAGAGAGAGAGAGAGAGAGAGAGGATGAAAGAGTCAATACTATACAAAGACTATTTAAAATATATAAACTTCTAAACAAATAGTATGAATTGATTATGTAAGAGAATAGTAATTAACATCCACTTACCCCCTAGAAAGAGGATGAATAAATATATATCCACCTAGAGTCAGAGAGGCCAGACAAAATCAAATCAAGAGAAACACCATTAAGAAAAAGATTCTGGTTTCCTTTTAAGATTGGTCCATTCTTCTTCTTTTGTATTCATGTGAAATATTCTGACTAAAAGTTAAAAGTGCACTACAATATAAATTATATTAAATTACCATGTACATTTTAGTAATATCAATTTATAGTTTGAAATGTTTTTGATTTGAAAATATATTTTAGAACAAAAAGAGTTAACAATAATTACATTTCAAGTTTAAATACTTTAGGATGCTTCCAAGTGGCCAAGATCTCCTTCTTTCATGGTTTAAAACCAACTGTAAAGCAGGTGATGACAGATCCAATAAATATCTTTTGGTAATGTAATATAATTGGGTGTGTCGAAGAGTAAACAAAGATGTTTTTTATCACTGTGTTTGCAAGTTAGGATCAAATAGAGCTGAGTGATCATTTATAAAATTGCTTTAAATTATCAGTAATTATAATTATATTGTATGTAAACATTTTATAAACATAATTGGTAGATTTATCTTTATTATTAAAGATTGAGCATATACTTTAGGGCCATTAATTCTTGAAGGTTGTCCAATATGTAGTTATTTTGTTTTTCTGTTAAGACAGAGAACAACTGAACTCAATATATCCTTCCTGATTGGGCAGTAATTTCCAAGGGAAACAGAAATGTATGCATGCATCAGTGTGTGTGTGTGTGTGTGTGTGTGTGTGTGTGTGTGTGCATGAATGCCTGCATGAATGAGTGTGCTTGCATGTGTGCTCATAGGTGTGTGTTCATCTGCCTCCCAAGTGGTAGGATTAAAGGCATATGCCATCACTGCCCAGCTCTTTTTTTTTTTTTTAAACATGAGGTTCATAACATATGTTTTTCTCGGCTAAATGCAAATTCATTGAATTATATTTTCACTCATCTACTGATGGGCATTTAGGCTGACTCAATACTCTTTTAATATGAAAGACCTGCTGTAAACAGAAGAAGACAAGGATATGCAGGTTTCAAGACCCAGTCCATTGGGTGATGCCCAAGAGTGGTACAGCTAGGCCTCATGGACTTCCACATTTAGCTTTAAGAGAAACCTCCATACTAATTTGCAAAATGTATTTTAGAATATGACCATCTGCCCAGTTCAGAGCAGCATTCTTTAAATTCATAAGCTTACCATGCAAAGTTAAAACATCCAGAGATGTGTTAGAATTATGAAAATGTCTCACAGGTAAACAGGTAGAAGCCTGAACAAACAGGATGTTTGTTTTCCTCTTTAAAGATGAAACACAAAAAACCTTTTAAAAAACTACAAGAAAACACAACAAAACAGGTGAAGGAATTGAACTAAATCATTCAAGACATAAAAATGAAAGTAGAAACAGTAAAGAAATCACAAAGGTAGACAACCCTAGAGATAGAAAACCTAGGAAAGAGATCAGGAGTCATGGATACAAACATGAACAACAGAATACAAGAGATAGAAGAGAGAATCTCAGGTGTAGAAGATACCATAGAAAATATCGACACAACTGTCAAAAAATGCAAAATGCTTAAAAAGCTCCTAGCCCAAAACATCTCAGACATCCAGTACACAATGAGAAAACCAAACCTAAGTATAGTAGCTATAGAAGATAGTGAAGATTCCTAGCTTAAAGGGCCAGTAAATATCTTCAACAAAATTATTGAAGAAAACTTCACTAACCTAAAGAGATGCCTATGAACATACAAGAAGCATTCAGAACTTCAAATAGACTATATCAGAAAATAAATTACTCCTGTCACATAATAATCAAAACACCAAATGCACAAAACAAAAAAGAATATTAAAAAGCAGAAAGGGAAAAAGGTCAAGTAACATATAAAGGCAGACCTATCAGAATTACACCAGACTTCTCACCAAAGACTCTAAAAGTCAGAAGATCCTGGGCAGATTTTATACAGATCATAAGAGAACATAAATGCCTGCCCAGTCTACTATACCCAGAAAAACTCTCAATTACCATAGATGGAGAATCCTAGATAATCAATGAAAAAATCAAATTTACACAATATCTTTCAACAAATTCACAAATCCAGCCCTACAAAGAATAATAATAGAGGGAAAACTCCAACACAAATAAAATTATACCCTAGAAAAAGCAAGAAAGTTACCATTTTCCAACAAACCCCAAAGAGGTTAGCCACACAAAAATAACTCTACATCTAATCACAAAAATAGCAAGAAGCAACAATCACATTTTCTTAATATCTCAACATCAATTCCCCAATAAAAAGACATAGAATATCAGAATAGATATCTAAACAGGACCCAACATTTTGTTGCATACAGGAAACACACCTCAATGGCAAAGACAGACATTAACTCAGAATAAAAGAACTAAATCATTTTTAAAAAGATTTTAGAATTTTAACTTTAAAATTTTAACAACTTTAAAAATGAGTCTCATTTCTTTATACTCATTGCTAATTGATAAAAAAATTCGTGAAATTCTCTATTATTATCATTGATGGTGGTGAGAAATGAACAAATGACCTGAATATTTCAAAGCTAGTTTTCATTTTCACTTCTTACTGCTCAACTTAGAGTAAGTTCACATTTCTAAACATGCTCAACTTTAAGAAAGTCACTACAGTTGTAGGAATTGGATTGCATATTTAAATGGTCTAGAAGTGATCTATTTTCTCGTATTTGAAGAAAAGAACACATTGTAAATCAAATACAGAAAAAAATGGGTGTTATTTTTGTATGATCAAGTAAAATCATCTGATAAGAGTCTGTAATAAAGGTTTACAAAACTTCCTGTCATTGGCAAAAACTGCATTTGAAATTTTGTAATGTAAAGTTATAGTATTACAGAAAAGACATGATTAAACATAGCTCTGACTTTTCTTCATTCCATTGTCAGTCGTTGCTTTTATATTAACCAAGGAATTGGTATTTATAATATGTTTTTTTCTGGCCTTCAGTATTGAAAATATCTACTATCAGAATTTTTAAAGAGGATACCATTAATTACATTAAATATCATTAAACTATTCCTTGTAGACTTCCTGTTTGCAACAATAAACTGTATTTGTATTACCCCAAGAAAGTTCAGAATCAAACCATGGTAACCTTCTCAACATTATTATATTTACCCTATATTTTCTTTATTAATATTTTTGTAGATATTATTTTTATTTCCTCATGTCACATTTAATTCCTCAGATGAAGGGATGTGATGACAGCCATACACAAGCTGTACAAATACATAGTTTAGGATGAGCCAAGAGCCTTTCCTTCTCTGTTCCAACTATCCCTAGGCCTATGCCTGGAAGTTTCTTGCCTTTGTACAATATAATGTTCCAAGTTACTGACAGCTTCTATTGCCTTCATACAGAGTTGCTCTGCTTGGCCTTATACTAATTTTTGCAACATGATGAAATTTCATTCTCTGGATAGTTCTGTCTTCACTTTTGACTAGCTTGTACTCTCTGCTGCCTGCCTCTGTAAAACTGTCCTGTACACATATGATGCACTACACACAACAGTCTTTCTTCTTTCTTTCTGCTCTCCTGTGAGTTGGGTATATGCTATCTCTGACTCAGTCTGTCATACCTTTCTCTGATTTCTCACATTGTCTGCCACTTAATTATACATAATTTACAAACGTTGCTGCTTCCTTCTACAAAGTAACTTTACCTTATTTATTAGGGTATTTCAAAGGGTGTGTCTGTATTCCAGCCAAATAATACTTTAATCCAGGGAATGTCTACATTTCCAGCCAGATCATATAAAACAAGGAGGTCTTTGGATGTGATCCCTTGACAGAGCATCCATGTTGCATTATTCCAATTACTTTACATATTTCCTGTAATTCAGATAATATTTTATCCTGTATTAGTGAGCCATGAATAAAATAAGTTCAGATAAGAGTGGATTAGAGGTATCAAATATATATAACTCATTGGCCTGCATTTTATCTTTGACCTGAAATTATTTTTAAGAAAAACTATAACTTAAAATTTTCTACATAATAATTCATTTAGTTTGATACATGTACTTTAGATCATATAGCATCATGGGTTACTTCTCATCTCTTTGACAAAATATGTATAAGGTATATCTTTGTGTCTCTTAGCATCAAAGGTTCAAGCTGTAGAAGGCATAGGTGTTATTTCACTGACCATGGTTGTATTTAATTACTACATAGTGTGCTAACTTTCTGAGGAATAACAAAAAATATATGGATGTTAGGAACAACATTGTGCTAGAATCTTCAAGTCCCAAGTACCATTGACCTACTTCCTCCCAAAATGCCACACTTGCTGGAGGTGACATGATTTCCTTAAAGATGTCTAAATCTGTGAGGCTTCTAAAATTGCTCAGCAGTTAAGAAGTCTTGATCCTCTTGATCATTGGGACCTGGGCTCATTTTGCAGTACCAAATGATGTCTGACTACTGTAGTTACTACAATTCCAGGGCATATACTCAGTGCCCTCGTTACACACACACACACACACATATATATATGATTCACATGTATACATTCAGATACATAGACATAAATAAATAAATAAAATAAAGTTTGTAAAAGCTGTCTACTGAATTCTATAAAAACACGATTTCTTTGAATAAAATTAAATATTCAGCTTTTCAGTTGCAATGATGGGTTGGTAAACACTCTTCACATAGTACAAACAGAACATGCCTAACTTTTCAGAAAACCATTAGAGGTAGCAATGGTCCAACCTAGAAAAAAGAATCCTACATCTCTACAGTATAAATATTTCAGTGTCTTAACATATTGAAAGTGCTACAAAGAACAAAATAATCACAGGAGACAAATAGAGGGAGAGACCTGAGTGGGAGTAGGGAGCGAAAGATAAAAAGTGGGGCAGGATCAGGTATGGGGGGAGAGACAGGATAAAAGCACAGAGGGCCAGGAGAATGAATGGAAATATGAAGCAGCAGAGGATGGGGAACAGTTATCCTTTAGAAAGCCCTAGGGCCCTAGGAAGTGAGAAGCTTCCAGGATTCAATGGGTATCACCTTAACCAAAATGCCCAACAGTGGGGAGATGGACCCTGAAGAGACCACCGCCTATAGCTAGACACCCATCTTCAAAAATTTTAACCCAGAATAGTTCCTGTTTAAAAGAAATGCAGAGGAAATAATGGAGCAGAGATTGAAGGAAACGCCTTCCAGTGACTAGCTCAACTTGCTATCCATCCCATGGGCAGGCACCAAACCCTGACACTATTACTGATGCTATGATGTGCTTGCAGGCAGGAGCCTAACATTGCTATCCTCTGAGAGGCTCTACCAGCAGCTGACTGAGACACACCAGCTTACAGCCAACCATTGGACTGAGGTTGGGGGCACTTGTAGGTGAATTGGGGAGAAAGACTGAGGGAACTGAAGAGGATGGCATCCCTATAGGAAAAACAACACTATCAACTAACCAAGACCCATCAGAGCTCCCAGAGACTAAGCCACCAACCAAAGAGCTTACATGGGCTGGCCTGTAGCTCCTGGCACCACACAAGACTGTCTTGTCTGGTGTCAGTAGGAGAGGATGTGCCTTATCCTGTAGAAATTTGATTCCCTGGGGAAGAGGGATGCTTGTGGGGGTAGGGTGGGAGTACACTTTCAGTAGCAAAGGGGCTGGGGTGAAAAACTCAGGAAGGGGGACCAGGAAAGCAGGCAACATTTGTAATGTAAATAAATAAAATAATTTAATAAAAAAACATAGAAATGCATTCAATGTAGTAGGTAGGAAAATTATTGAGCATTTCTTTCAATAAATTTATTCAGAAATGAGTGAAAAAAACAAACAAACAAGTTTTGTTTAATACCAGCCACATGCTTTCACTAAAGGAGAAATTCAAGGTTACCACCAAACTGAACTTGTGATCATTTTTGAGGATAAAAAACTGGAACAATTTATTTCAGTGCCCAGCCGTCAACAGCTATTAAAAGCCATTGACTTTGAATCCAGTCTTGTTTGGCTCTGCTGTCAGAATAAAATATATCTTGTCAACTAGTTCTCTAAATAAAAGATACTACAATTCCATCTGCCAAACATTGCTCTTGCCTTCTTATCACATGTAGAAAATGAAATTTCTACTATCATTTTCATCATGTTTAATTTCTAGATTTCAGAAAATTGTTTAGATGTTCACTCTCAGAACTAAATATAGATTTGCCTGAATACTGAATTAAGAATAGTTTCCTATGGAGGGAGGTATTCTGTAGTATAAGAGCCAAATACATATTTTAGGTCAAATTCTAGTGCAGAGCTAAGGTCTGATTTTCTGGGATCAGCAACAATTTACCATGCAAAACAAAGTAAGGTTCTTAGTACATCAAAAGAACTTTACTCAATACCTATATTTTCAATGCTATACATTTAAATCTATTATTGTAGTTGTGCATATTATAATATTGTATAATTACAATATAAAATGTACAATATATAATATACAATAATTAATATTAATAATAAAATAAATAATATAAAATATAATTACAATATAAAATTGTACAATATATAATATAAAATATTGTAATTGGACAAAAATGAAGCTATTAATCGACTGAATAATTTTAACATATAAAAACTTTAACCTAAGCATAAAACTGTGACTTCTGCTCATTTTTCTAAAAACTCCCATTTAATTTATGAAAAGAGTGTAAAGGTTTTTTTTTATTATACCTTCTTACCTTCACGGAAAATATATAGCCCAAAATTTCAGATATGTACATAATCTAGTTGTGTTCACACCATTCAGTAATGTCACCTCACTGCATGCTATTATTGTCATTATCTGTGGGTAGCGGCTACTCCATCAAACCCCAATGTAGAATATTGGCAAGGCATGGCAAAATATAAAAGATACTGATAGATAACACTATGAAAACAGATTCAGGTAAGTCTATTTTTAAAATTTTGTTTTGGGTTTTGTTGTTGTTCCTTTTGTTGTTGTTGTACCATTTTGGTTTTGTTTTTATGCTGCTATGACAAATTTCAATACAGAGAATAATTTCTTGTAGTCCAGCTTGAGATGCTCGAAGAAAGGCATGGTCACGTTTAGCTTCTGATAAAGGCTTCCTTCTTGTGTCTATAGTAGTAGCCTATTGCTATGTCCTCACATGACCCCATGCAAAGGCCTTGTGAATAAAATAAAATCATTATAGCTCACTTACTTCATATTTTATTTTGTTTTGTTTTGATTTGACTATTTTGTTGTTGTTGTTTGGGGATTTTGTTTTGTTTCATTTTTTCTGCAGGGATTTTCTGTGTGGTCCTAGCTGTCAGGAACTTTCTTTGTAGAAAAGAAGGGCTTTAAACTCACAAGAGATCCTACCTGCCTCTGAGTGCTGGAATTAAAGATGTGCACCAGCACTACCCGGCTGCCCCTCACTTCCTAACATCATCCTATGCATAACTAAATTATACCACTTGACTTTGGAGGAGATAAATTAAACTCATAATTATAAATATGGTTATATCAAAATTGTTTTTCTTTATTTTTTATGTTGTTAAAAATAGGTTATTTTTCATGGTGCCAGGGCCCAGAGAGACACCAATATTGCCTCTGGTGGCAACTAAAATCAATGGTAACAAGAAGGCCTTGTTGATGCCACCTGAGACCATGTTGATATCTATGATCTGGGCTGCCATAAGAGACCCTGTTGGTGAGAATAGGCTTTTCTACCATCAGAAGCCTGTGGTCTATGCTGAGGTTATACTGATATCCATGGTCCTTTCTGACTAAGAAAGCTTTATACAGGTATGTGGTCCATGCAGCCAGGGGAAATCATGATCTGAGCTGCCGCTGGATGTTATGAGCCAGAAAACTTCTTTTGTGATGGTATTGATGACTCCAGACTCCTACTGGGCCCATTTCTTCTCTCAGCTTTAAGACCCTATCAGTGCAGAACAGTATAGGCTCCATGCATGTTGCCAGTCTCTGTAAGCTCATATGTGTATCAATTCTTATGTGTTCACAAGGTCTTGTTTCCCTAGTGTCCTTAATCCTCTATGGCTCCTATACGTGTTCTATCTCCCCTTCCAGAAGGTTCCCTGAGCCCTGAGCCCTGAGTGTGGTTTAGACCTAAAGGAAATATCCCATTTATGAATGAGTGGTCCAAGGTCCTTCATTCTCCTATAATTTTCTGACTATGGTTGTCTGTATTTGTTCTTATCTGCTGCTGGAAAAAGCTGTGATGAAGGCTGACAAGACATTGATCTATGACTACAACACAATGTCATTAAGAGTCATCTAACTGCTAAGTTCCTTTAGCAAAGGGTTTTCCCCAGGTCACTGGGCTATCTAGTCTCAGGTTTTTGTCCACTAGAGCAGTGTTTGGTATGAGTTCTATATCATAGAATGGGCTTTAAACCAATCATATATAAACTAGTTACTCCCACATACTTAGTACTTCTATCTTACCAGTTTATCTTGTAGGCAGACCCTATTATAGACTCTGGAGCTGTAACTGGCTTAGTGTTTACTTTTTTCCTTTGGTACTGTATTTCCACAGCATGAATACTGGTCCTTAGGATTGAAGTGCAGATGTTCTTTTTCAGTAACATGCCTTAATTTCAGTTTGTAGAAAGCAACCTATAGCCTTGACAGTAGCATGTTTTGGTTGGTAGGTTCTCATGGGATGCCTTTGGCCAATAATTTAATAAAATGTAAACCAATCCTAATACAGGAGGCTTCATTTAATAATGAGGAAGAAGTCAAGTTGGGATTCTGTCTCCCTGTTACTTGACAATTTCATTATGTAGCTTTTATTTATATACATATACATTTTAGGAAAATTTTACCGTATTCGTATTCATATGACCTCTCAAAATACTTCTTAGTTTTAGTGGTCCCTGTAGCGGGAAATTTTCATGCAAGTTGAGAGGAGCTAAGGTGGGAGGAGTAAGGAGAGGAGGAGTAAGGAGAGAAAGAGTAGAAAAGAGAGGAGGATCTGGAAAGAACAGAAGTGTAGGAGGATGGAGAACCAAGCATCCATGTCCATAAGAGAAAATAATCTATACTTCTTTAACTTTTTTGGATATTTATGTGATTTGGTGTCAAAGTAAATATAGCCCCCATTAAAAGAATTTGGTAATGTTTTTTCTTTTACTAGTTATGGAATAATTGACAAGTTTTACAGCATTAACTTCTTTGAAAGTCCAGTAGAATTCTTTGATAAAATCACTGGCTCTGGGCCTTTTATTTTGTTTATTTGTTTGTTTGGTTTTGGTTAGTTGACTTTTAATTATTGATTATATTCACAATGGTATAAGGTTCAAGTTGGTTTACATTGCTTATCTGATCTTGAAATAATTTTTGTAGGTAGTATATATCAAGAAAAATATTTAAGGTTGGTACAATTTCTGTTTTTAAAGTATGTTCTTAAGATTTTCTAAATTCCCTTAGTATTTACTATGCAGCCATTTTCAGCTCTAATTTTGTTAATTTAGGATTTCTCATTCTGGCATTTAGTTAATATATCTTTCATCTGATGTAATATCTATCTATTATAGTAAGCTCCTTGCATATAACAAAAGGATTGATCCTGTTTTATCTGTCAGTCTTATTAACCTTCCTAAAGAATCAATTTTTGTTTCATTGATTCTTTTTTATTGTTATTTCTATTCTATTGACTTCAGTGTTGAGTTGAATTATTTCTTGCCATTTTTTCCTTTTGAGTTTTATTTCTATGTTTGTTTAATGCCTTCAAAATTGTTATAAAGTTACTGTGATCACTATGGTATTTCTTTATGTGTTTGTTTGTTTATAATTATGTAGGCACTTAGTGCCATAAGCTTTCTTCTTAAAATTCGTTCATTGTGTCTGATTAGATTAGGTATGTTGTATTTTCATTTTTATTCAATTCGAGAATAATTTAAATATCTTCCTTAATTTTTGTCTTGACCCATTTTTCATTCAATAATGAGTTACTCACTTCCCATGAATTTGTAAACTTTCTGTCATTTCTGTTGTTAATATAATCCATGGTGGTCAGAAAAGGTACAGTTTTGTTGTTTTTGTTGTTGTTTTGTTGTTGTTGTTATTGTTTTAATTGTTTAATTTTCATAAGTATTTTGCAGATTTGCTTTTGAAGAATCAATGGGCTTTTGCAAAGAAAGTATATTTTTGGCTTTGTTTCTATTTGGCCTATGATATCTTCTCCATTTCTCTGTTTAGTTTTTGTAAGAAAGATCATTATATCAGTGAGAGCATGGTATTAAAATCATGCACTCTCATCCTATAAGGCTCAATATGTGATTAAAGTTGTAATAGTGTTTCTTTTAAGAATTTATATCATTGTGTTTTATGCAGAGACGTTAAGACCTCCTCTTAGTGGGTTTTCCTTTGATGACTATGTACTTTCCTTGTCTATCTACTCAAATTAGTTTTAAAGTATATTTTTTCATGTTTTTAAATGGCCAAAACAGCTTGCCTCTTAGGTTCATTTGCTTGAAGTGTCTTTCTATTCTTTCCCTGGTACAATATCTATTCATGATAGTAAACTGTTTCTTGCATACAGCAAAAGAATTGATCCTGTCTTCTAATCACTCTGTTGGTCTGTATCTTTTCATTATGGAGTTGAGAGGATTGATTTTAAGAGTTATCAATAGGCAGTGTTTGTTGATCCCTGTTATTTTGCTACTGTGGTTTTAGTTCTGCTCCTCTGTTGATTCACTGGTCTAAGGTTATTTCTTCCTTTGGATGTGTTTGTTTGTTTGTTTGTTTGCTGTTTTTTGGGTTTTTTGGGTTTTTTGTTTTGTTTTTTTGCTTTGGGCTTTGTTTTTTACATCTGGCTATCTTTTTCAGGTTGATATTTTATTTTTAGTACCATCTAGAAAGCAGGATTTGTAAACAGAAACTACAAAAATTTAGTTTTATGAAAAAATTGTCTCTCTGTCTCCATCTATTTTAATAGGCAGTTTTGTTGGATATAGCAGGCAGAGCAGATTTATATCCACTTAGAGTTTTGGGCAACATCTGTCCAGCTCCTTCTGGCTTTTATTCTTCTTTGAGAAGTCTGTTGTTCTTCTAATATGTCTGCTTTTGGTATTTTACTACCAATGCTTTGGATATACTCTCTTTTTTCTGTTTGTTTGATGTTTTGATTGTTATATGTAAGAGGACTTTCTTTTCTGACAACGTATATTTATTTATTTATTTATTTATTTATTTATTTATTACTCTTGTACCTTGAAAGGCACTTCCTTTTTTCTACATAGAAGAATTTTTTTATAAAATTTTTGATAATCCTTTCTGGATCTTTGTTTGGGTGTCTTCTCATCTCTCTACTCATATTACTCATATGTTTTGTATCTTTATAGTTTCCCAGATTTCCCCCAGGTTTTATGCCTGGATTTTTAAAAAAGTATTTATTACTTTTTTTTTTAACATGATCTATCTCTTCTATCATGTCTTTGATGCAGAAGATTCTCTAATTCATCTTGTGTTTTCTATTAGTTATACCTGCCATAGATGTTGCTATTAAAATTTCTAATATATTTACTATTGTACTTTTTTTCTGTTTGTGTTTTTTTTATTAATTCTATTTCCATTTTTCACATCTTGAACTGTTTTCTTCATTTCATTCTAATGTGTGTTTGTATTTTTATAAACTTTAGAGTGAGGTCTACTAGTTTATTCATATCCTTTTTAAGAATCTCTAATATATCTATACTAGGTATTTTGAAGTCCTTGTCTTAAAATTCGGCCATTTTGCAACTTTTAGGACCTACTGTGGTAGATTTTTCTGTGCACTAGTGAAAACATCAGAACCTGGCTGTAACTGATTTTGTTTTTATGTTGACATCTGTGTTTCATGACTGGAGATTACTATAATTTTAGATACTAATATCTTGTCTTTGTTGGGTGGGTGTTCTGTT
Source organism: Arvicanthis niloticus (assembly GCF_011762505.2). Taxonomy (NCBI): domain Eukaryota; kingdom Metazoa; phylum Chordata; class Mammalia; order Rodentia; family Muridae; genus Arvicanthis; species Arvicanthis niloticus. The sequence goes on along the minus strand of NC_047660.1, from coordinate 12,846,577 downwards.
TTTGTTTTTTTTTGTTTGTTTGTTTGTTTTGTTTTTTTTTTCAGTTTATGTTGCCCTCCCTGTTTCCTAGGAATGTGGTGGTATTAGGTTGCCTGTAGGAAATGCTTCTGAAATCTTGCCAAGTTTGCACTCTGGTGGTCCCCATAGAATGTGTTTATAGGAATTGCAAGCAGACATTTTAAAATGTGCATGGGTTAGAATTTGGTGAGTGGAGCTGAGGGCAGTCCCCATGAAGAAGGCAAGCAGAGTGTGCCACTAGGATCTTTGTAAACCTCTGGAAATGAGAGCAGAGGAGTAGAAGACACACAAGGTAGTCTAATACAGAGCTGGGAATGATACCTGAGATTGTGTTTGGAGGAAACTAGGGAGAGTAAAGATCACCTGCGTAAATCAGTGGATACTAGTTTTCAGAAATCCACTGATTTTTATCTTATACACATTCCTAAATAATAGTAAAATATGTATATCTTACAGTCTATTGTCATCACAGATTTTCAAATAAAACAACTATATATTATGCACATATGTTAATATATATGTATATATGTATGTGTTTGTGTGTATTTTTGTGAGTGTGTGTGTGTGTGATTTTACATTGAATTTTACGTTGATTTAACTTTGTTCTAATTTTTTAAATAGTTTTTTGATTTTTCATTTCTCCAAGTGATGCTTTATAGAAGACAGAATGTCTTAGATTAAGTTAATGTATATTTGATATCCTATTTTAGATATCAAATGTGTGGAACTCTCTAGTATAGAGGAGATAACACTCTGCAGTTATTTAAATAAAAATATCTATGATGTAACATACTCTTTTTAAGGTTTACAAAAAGGTATGTGCTTGAAAGAAATTCTCTAACTTGATAGCTTTAATACTTTCAGGGATAGTTTATTTTTATTTGTTTAAAGTAATATTTATTAAATATAAATACTCTTAATTTTTAGTTTTAGTTTTTTTTATTGAAAATTTTATTTACTTACATTTCAGATGTCATCCCCTTTTCCCATTCTCCACCCCCAGAAATCCCCATCCCATCCCCCATTCTCCTTTTTGCTTTTATACCATTTTAATTACATACAAGAATTAAGATCAGTTCTAGGTTGAGGAACTAGCAATACATAAGACAAAAATTGTCAAGGAACAAGCAAGACAATATACACAAATGGTCAAAGAGCAAGCAAAGCAATGTTTTTAAAGAACTAATAAAATCAAAATTTACTAAGTTGACTCAAGCTAACAGTTTTAGAGACACATTATATTTTTGTCCATTTTAAAATGTACCAGCATAATGAATTATGTGTACATTAATATACTTATGGAGAAACATGACACAATCTATTTAGATAGGGAAGACCTCTCAAATACATTGTTATTCATTTAGATTTAAATACTGGCCTACATAATTTTCCCATATACTTAAAAGATTAATCTCACATAACATCTAACCATGTATAATAATGCTGAGTCATTTAAATGCTTCTATTAATGTTTTGAAATGTTAAGTCTGAATAGTTTAGAACATTTTTTCTCTATGTCTCTGAGTTATGGCTATCAAGGTTGTTTGTGAAATATACATTTTATATAATTTCATGTAAAATCTCAATAAAGAGTACAAAAGGTTCTACTGAATTTACCAATGAATATTTTCCAGACACTAAAGTAAATTAAATGCATGATCCATGCTTGACTCTACCAAAAATATCCCCTCAGGTCTAATTCTCTCTGACTTACACAGTGTCCTTGGCTTGCAGCAATGATAACAAATGGAATCAATCAAAAAGGCTTTGGTTCAGCCCCTATAGTGAAAGCTGAAGGAGCACAGTGGAGCCATATTGATGGATGACATAAATGACTGGTTAAGTCCCATCTCTCCATCTGTAGCAAGTACAGGATCAAAAGTGCTTGTGCTGATAATTTTTTTCTAAATATAACTGTTACTAGAAAATTAAGTGAGGTCATTAACGGAACTGGAAAGAGGATATAGAAATGTTGTTCCCTGCTATAGTCTAGAAAAATTCTTCTTATTTTTGTATGGTTATGAATATCTTATGTTTAGCTTTAACCTTATCATTGTCAGAGTCATTAACACTGATTATAAATGTTGTTGTAGAGTTTTTCATAGAGCATAACTTTTAAATTAGGAAAAAAACCTACAGAAATACAACTAATATTACTGCTATATGAGTATTAAGAGGAAATATGTGTTGTGGTGAAGGTTAAAAACTGAACTTAGAAACACAAGAGAACTATTATTGATAGAATTAATTGACAGTGGATTAGCCTATTAAAAATGCAAGTCCATAATAATGTCACTTCTTAGAGCATCTCTTTGAGATGGATCTCATATACTGGTCACTCGACGTCCTTTCCCTCTGTCTTTTCTCCATTTTTTGTCCCAGCAGTTGTTTTAGACAGGAACAATTTTGGGTCAGAATTTTTGACTGCAAATCAAATGCATGATCCATGCTTGACTCTAACAAAAATGGCAATCCCATTCCTCTACTTGATGCCCTGTCTTTCTACTAGAGGTAGATTCTACAGTTTTTCTCTCCACACTGTTGAGCATTTTATCTATGGTCTCTCCCTTAAGTCCTGAGATTTTCTCTCCGGTGCATCTAGAGGGTTCCCTCACCTCCCACCCTGAGCCTAGCTTGGCTATCCTTTGAGAGACCTAGCAAGAAGCTAACTAAGACAGAACCAGACACATACATCTCATACATCCAACCCAGGGACTGAAGAAGAGCCCCCTCCCCCCGTAGTTGATTTAGGGAAAGGCTAGAAGAGCTTGAAAAGGAGGGCAACCCCATAGGAATTCTGAAGTAACCAAGACCACTGAGATCTCTAAGACACTGAGCCACAAACCAGGCAGCATACAGTAGCTTGTTCAAGGCTCTGGACACATATACATGAGAGGATTGCCTGGTCTGGCCTCAGTGAACAAAGATGCACCTAACCCTCAAAAGACTTGATGCCCCAGGGAGTGGGGAGGTCAGGCAGGGGGTTGGGGGGATAAGGGGACATCTTCATGGAGACAAGGGGGCAATAGATAGGATGAGAAGCTGTGTGAAGGCGGACTGAAAGAGGAGTAATGACAGGACTGTAAAAAAAATTAAAAAAAAAATTCAAGTCAAAAGAGGTAAACACTGTATAATAGCTGAACCCTCTGGAATGTGTCCACAGGGACTGGATCATATCAAACAGAAAAATGTCAGCTGGCTCAGATTAACTGTCAACATCAGTGGAGTCTTCTCTCTCACATGTTTTCATCTGTCAGTGTTTACCTTGTGCATGCTCGGCCTAGTTAGTTTCCCCAAAAGCACTGGAGGAGAAATCTTATAACAGATAATTAGTATGTGTACAGACTCACAATTTAAACAAGACTTGGTAACAATTTTAATTGAGTTTTGATAATAGTTGCCAAAAAATCCCACAAAGGCTCGGGTTGTTGTTAATGCTATTTGTGTGACATTTATCTGTAAACAACTGATTGATGTCACTTTAATCGTAGCATGTGTAATTATTATGCTTCCCTCCTTGAGTCAGCTATTGATACTGTTAGGGGAAAAGGCTAAAGATATATGAGGTTAACAAAAGATAGTATGAAAGATTTAATTACTCAGTGGATAAGTCTGGTATTTGAAATGAGATGTGCTTTTCCAAAAAACTTTTTAAAAGTGCTTAAAGTCAATATTCTTCTCGTGTTAATTTGTAAAAAAAAAATTATAGTGTTGTAGCAACATTGTAGACAGAAGTCAGTTGACAAATCTAAACTGTTGCTGCCAGTAAAATATTTGGCAGAGCTAAATACTTAGCATAATGCAATGCTATAATATTAACTTGTGACATAACTCTCAAAATATTACTAGAATTATTTTCTATTATATGAATTTATAATATAATTTCTCCAAGTGTTAATGCAGCTGATGTGTTACACCAAACCAATGCAAACTTTCAGATATATTTTTACTTCATATTTTTTGGCTTATTTCATAATATTTTTATTGACTATTTGGGAATTTCATATCAGGAACCTTGAACACATCTACTCCAAAGTACTCTCAACTCCACCCCACGGTTTTTGTGACCTTGCCCACAAGAGAGAAAGGAGAAGGAGAAGGAGGAAGAGGAGAGGAAAAGGAAGAAGAGGAGGAGGAAATAGTCCAATTTGCCTTGCCTATGCACTCACTGAAGCATGGTCCAATTCCCAGTGGCCAGTTCTTTGATGAAAATTGCATCTTTCCCCACTGCACTGTAGCAGAAGCCATGAATTTTGAATAGCTACACTTCAGCATCCTTATTACAACTTCAAATTTTTGTTATGGTCTTGATGATAGAAGATTCATGGTTGGGAAAGAGAAAAATTAAAAGGCTGTATGGCAACCCTACCTGTGCCTTACCTCATACCACATACTACTGAGCTATTAAGAATGAGGACATCCTGAGATTGGCAGGCAAATGAATAGAAATAGAAAATATCATCCAGAGTGAGGTAACTCAGACCCAAAAAGGCATGAATGGTATGTATTTACTAATAAGTAGATATTAGCCAAAAAAAAAAAGAAAAAAGAAAGAAAGAAAGAACAAAAGAAAGAAAGAAAAGTACAAAATACCCAAGATACAGTTCCTAGAACTATAAAAGGTCAAAAAAAGAAGGGCCCAAGTGAAGAAGTCTCAGTCTGACTTGGGAAGGAGAAGGAAGCAATCACAAGTTGGGAGGGAGGGACCTGGGAGTGAAAGTAGACAGGGGTTGGGTGGAGGGGGGAGAGGGGAATCTGATCTGGTATTAGGTGAATGAAAAGAACTGATGCCCTGAGGACCAGAGGAAAGAATAGAAACAGGCAACTTCTGGAGGTAGAAGGTTTTTTTTGGGGGGGTGGGGGCCTCCAGAATGCACCAGAAACCTGGGCTGTGTAAGACTCTATGGACTCAAAGGAGGGACCTTAGATGAAATGCCCCAGAGTAGGGAGTGGGAACTCATAGAACCCTCTTCCCACAGGAAGGCAGGACATCAAATGAGGGAGGGGATTGCCATCCCATAGTCAAAACTCTGACCCATAATAGTTCCTGTCTGAAAAAAAAACAAAAACAACCAACCAAACAAACAAAAAAAAAAACCAAAAAACAACTACGGAGATGAAAATGGAGAGGGGCCTGAGAAAAAGAAGGTCCAGGAACAGGCCCAAAGTGGCATCTAGCTCAAGGTGGGGGGTGGTCTCAAGGTCTGACACTATTACTGAGGCTATGGAGTAAAAGGGACCTATCATGACTACACTCTGGAAAACCCAACAAGCAGCTGAAAGAGTCAGAATATTTGCACCCATACAATGAACAGAAGCTGTGGCTGAATTAGGGAAAAGCTGGAAGAGACTGAGGAGGAAAATGACCCTGTAGGAGGACCAGCAGTCTTAATTGATCCAGACCCCCTAGATCTCTCAAACACTGGACCACCAAACAGGCAGCATATACCAACTGATATGAGGCCCTCAACACATGTACAGCAGAGGACTGCTGGGTCTGTGTTCAATCAGATATGATGCACTTAACCCTCAAGAGGCTAGAGGTTTCAGGGAGTTTAGAGGTCAGGTGGGATGGGGGATAGGGGGTGGAGACATCCTCATAGAAACTGGGTGGTAGGTTGGATGTATGGGATGTGGAACAGTTAGAAGGTGGACCCGGGGGGGGGGGGGGGGGTTGGAATAAAAGCTGGAGTATAAAAAAACAGTAACAAAATAAAATATAACTTTGTATGTCAAAATATAAACATTATATATTAATAAAAATGATATGATATTGAAAAAGTAATGCCCTCAACAGAAAGCCATCAAAGAGAACTCTTAAACTGTGTGAAACATAATATTTTAATAAATAGGTTGCATATACCAGAATTAAATTGCTTAAGACATTTTGTATGTTATAGTAGTGTAAATACAGTGATTGAAATCGTATTCCATCAGAAATTTTTATTGAATTATTTTATTTATTTACATTGCAAATATTGTCCCTCTTCCTGCTCCCCTCTCCCTATGTTCTTCACCTCACCTCGCCTCCCTTTTGCTTCTGAGAGGGTACTACCCCACCCACTCACCCTCTCCCACCTCAATCCTCCTAACATCCACCTTCCCTTGGCATCAAATTTCTACTAGATTAGGAGCATCCTCTCCCACTGAGGCCAGACAAAGCAGTCCTTTGCTACATATGTGCTAGAGGTCACAGAATAGCCCATGCATGCTGTTTGGTTGGTGCCTTAGTCCCAGGGAGCTCCCTGGGTTCCAGGTTAGTTGATACTGTTCTTCCTATGAGGTTGAAATCTCCTTCAGCTCCTTAAATCTTTCCCCTAACTCTTCCTTAAGGGTCCCAGACCAATGGTTTGTTTTAATTATCTGTATCTCTCTCAGTCAGATGGTAGAGCCTCTCAGAGGACGGTCAGTCCAGGCTCCAATCTGGAAGCACAACATGGCTTCTGCAATAGTGTCAGTGCATGGGATAGATACTAAGGTGGGGTTGTCACTGGGTGGCCTTTCTTTCAGTCTCTGTTTCATTTTTGTCCCTGTATTCCTTTAAGATGGGAACAATTCTTGGTCAAAAATTTTGAAAATAGGTGGGTGTCCCCATGCCTCATTGTGGTGTGAGAATCCACTGGATTTTTAAAAAGTATTCTCTTTGTGGTAATTGTGTAGTTTTTATTAAATGAAATATAATGCCAAAAAATAACCCCTAGAACAATATTGTTTTAATAAAATCAAATTCAGACAAGATAAAACTATAATTTGGGAAATATTTAGCTCCCATGCCCAATGCAGCTGGTACAGTATATATGTCTTCACTCAAGGGATTAAGGATAAGAGATAAATTTCAATAAAGACATATGTAAGGAAACATAAATCTAGGCATTCCTTTTGTATATTATGTATGATGGTGAAACTCACAATTATTTCTCTCTATGATGTTAGAGATGGCACACATGCATTTGTTGCAGAAAATGACACCATCCAGATTGCAAAGCAGCCTTATACACTGCTGGAAGAGCTTAAAATGTGGTGACATATCTTGGCATTTATAGTAATACATTCTAGTGCCTCAGTGTCTGTCATGAAGCCACGGAGCTGCAGGTCCTGTTTTACCAGTCTCTAAACTGCATGCCGATAACTGCATGCTGATACAGGTCTAGCTTTCAGGAATCTCTCCCCAAAGGAAAAAAAAAAAAAACAAGATGAGAAGATGAGAGCAGTTTACTGTAGAAGCTGCATTGTCTTCTGTCACCATCCATCATTTACTTGCTGTCTCTCACACAAACACACACACATACACACACACATGTATGTGTGTATATGTGTATATATAAGTATATATGTGTATATATGTGTCTATGTGTTTGTGTGTATATGTGTATGTATATGTGTTTCTGTATGTATATATATATGTGTGTGTGTATGTGTGTGTATGTGTGTGTATGTGTGTATATGTTTGTCTGTGTATACGTGTATGTATATCCATCTCACCTAATTTCATATATGCACTGAAGCTTTTGTTCTTCCCTAAACTCAACTACCAATTGATTTCAATAACAAATGGGAAAAAAATTTTGTAGTATATCAAAACATTAGAGGAAGACAAAGTGGGTAGGAGAGGGGTTTTTGCTTTTGGTTTTGCAAGTGATGTATTTTTTCCTTCCTTCCTTTTTTTGCATCCTGACAACAGTTTTTCCTCTCTCCCTCATCCCAGTCTCTTTCATCACCCTCCTCTTCACCCCCCTCTTCTCCTCCTTTTCTTTTCAGAAAAGGAAAATCCTCTCATGGATATCAACAAACCATGGCATATCGAATTTCAGTAAGACTATGCATGTCTCTTCCATTTTAAGACTGAGCATTTCAGTAGGAGGAAAGAATACCCAAAGCAGGCAAGGGAGTTAGAGACATGGCCTGCTCCTGCTGTTAGGATTCCCACAAAAAGACCAAGCTAGATAATTGTAAAGTATACACAGAGGACCTAGGTGAGTCCTTTACAGGCTCCCTGGTTGTCAGTTCAGTTTCAGTGAGCCCCTATGAGCCCATGGTGGTTGATTCTGTGGGTTTTCTTGTGTTGTCCTTGACCATTCTGACTCCTTCTCCACAACTTTACATAATGCTTCTGTAAGACTCAGCCTTAGTAAATCCTGCAGGGCAACTTACAAATTATTGATTGAAGAGGGAGGACCTACCCCTTTTTAGTGGTGCCATCACTGGAACATTGTTCCTCAGAGCTATAAGAAATCAGGCTGAGTAAAGTAAATAGAATTACTCAATGGTTTCTGCTTGAATTCCTGCCCTATCTGCCCTCAATTACAGGCTATTACCTGGAGGTCTAGGATGAAATGATTCCTTTTCTCCCCATGTTACTTTTGGTCACGAACTTTATTATGCTAATAGAAACCCAAGTTAAAAAAAATATACCATATTTCTTTCATCTGTTTATCTGTTGACTGAAAACTTGGCTGTATTTGGATATAGTTGTTGGAATAGTTTTGTAATGAAAAAGGTTGTCCAGAGATCTCTGTGGGCAGACGACTTGGCTTTACAAGAACGGCAATCTAGAACATCTGCAGTTTCCATGTTTAACATTTTGAGGAAATCTCATATTGTTTTCAATAGTAGTTGGACTAATTTCTAATTTTCATCCCTACCAGCAATGAATGACAGATCCCACCTCAATATGGCAAGGATTTGAAGGTTTTTCTTACTTGATAATACCCACTAAGGTGACAGTGAATAGGATTTAACAAAGATAAAAAAAAAAAAAAAAGATAGTTAATAAGTACACTTCTTATTAAGATATCCTGGGTTACTTACATGGGGGATGAATAATTTTGACACAGCATACGAACTGTATCTTTATGTTCAAGTTCCAATTAGACTGATGTTGAAAAAAAACAAAATAATTATTATAAAATAGAAAAGAAAGGAAGCAAGAGTTTAAAAAAATCCTCTGTATCTGAAAAGGACATAAAAGAAAGCCATTTCAAGTGCTCTTTTGGTTTTGAATTTTTCTTTTATTACAAACCCTGGTGAAATTTCTATAATAGAAGAACACTAACCCTAACCCTTCCTACTTGAGAACTAACCTGAAGTCCTATAGCTCTGTAGACTCACTAGCAAAATAATATAATTTACAAAGGATCCAAGAACAAAAAAGTCTTTCAATGAATGCAAAGTAAACTGTTATGTATAAAATGTCCTTATATAATAACATAGTGAAGCTGTTTAGCTTTCAGCTGGCGGTGCTATTCTGGGAGGTGATAGGAATCATGGGAGATAGAGAGCTAGAAGTGGTTTCTATATGCGTACATTTGATTGGAATATGTAGTCGCCAGGCTGTTTTAATTGCTTCCTGACACCATGAGGTGAAGAATCTCCTATACCATTCAATTTTGTCTGCGACATTTTTATTTTTATTGTTTAACTAGCAAGAAACTACCAGTCTACTTTCATTTCTAAATTTCTGGAATATGGTTTCTCAACTACTATTCTTAATAAGAGCATGTGTCCTGTCTCCACGTATCAGTCTCTATTAGCATTGGGACTAAAGGACAATAAAATAGGAAACTTTCCACATCCCATAGAAACCATTCAGTGAACATATGGCTCACATCACTTCTCAGCCTTTTGGCTAAGATCAAATGACAACGCAGTAAACTAAAAGACTTTAGAGAAAATTACTGAAATGTCAAATGAGTCTGACGTTTAAAGCATTCTTTCAGGTTCCGTAAATCATAGAAGAATTAGAATGCATTCATTCATCAATTATAGGATACTGGTTGACCTTTGTATAGTAGCCCTTCATAGATATACAGCATATTTAGCATAAAAATCTAACAAAACAGAGAAGATTTAAAAATTATGAAATATTAAAAATTTGTTTATATTCCATAAAGAAATTTATATTTTAAACCTCTATACTATATGTCTGGTTAAAAATGGACACTGGTAAAATATTTGCTAAATAAGTGAACTATAAATCTAAATATATTTCATAGAGTCACTTCCTGTACTTGTTACATTAATAGGTATATAAGCAAACATATTACAATTAAATGATTCAATTGTTTTTATATTAAGATTTATGATGTAAAGAGTCATTAAAAGCTTCAGCAAATTTGGTACTTTGTTTTTGTAAAAAAAAAAATACATAATAACAGGTAAGCAAATGTCTAGAATGTAGACTACAGCTTTGGTTTGAATTCAGATATGTGTGATGTATCCCCATTGAGGACTTTTCAATGGTTAAGAACTCTAGCCTTCTCCCTCCAGGCACTGCAGGAGTTTCATTGTAAATGATAACTTCGAAGTTTGTTCCTTCTGGACAACAGAACTGGTTCCAGTTTCTCTTAGTTAAACTCTTCTTTGTGATGCTGAACCTCTACTCATATTATGAAAGGGTTCACCAAAATATCCCTGAAACTGTGGAGTTTTGTTCCTTTTTCTTTCTTTCTCTCTCTCGTTATTTTTCTTCAGGAATCCCATCTGTCCTGTGCGGCTCTCTGTTACATCCTTGGGTAATCTGGGAACTAACCTATTTTCTCTAACAAAAGCAGAGAATCATTTACTATTATTATGTAGAACTAACCTGTAATTTAAACCCCTTCTGAAGAATTTTCCCAGGACTTTTCTCACCATCCTCACTGAGGTGACTTGTTCTGTGTCTAGTTCATTGAAATTTCCAGACCCCGATGGTCTGATAGCCTGATATTTTAGAAGTTTGTCCTTGTTTACTTTTATCTATTAAGTGAAGCCCAGATACATTTCTCCCATCTCCTTTGAGTGGCTCATGAGTGTTTAAATGTGACAATAATTACTTAGCATATTGAGTGCCTAAGAGGTATAATGTTAAGAATTTCTAATTAATAGTGTGAATCCCAGTGTGTTGTGCTTCTTCCAATGATTAGAAGAAACTGTTTTCTGTCAGATTAAAATTTCAGAGCATAAGTATTCAAATTAAGAGTCATAAATTTGAGAATGAATTTGAGAATACATCGTCGACAGACTAGTTTGAAATACATATAAACAGCAACGATTGCTACCAGTTGACATAAACTAAATTACCATAAACTAAAAATTTCCACTTCTGTGAGAATTGCCAAGATCTTTATTACAAAAACAAAACAAAACAAAAAAAAACTGCAGTTAATGCTGGCAAAGATGGAGAGAAGTAGGAATCCTCATCTATTGTTGGGAGAAGTACAAGCTTTTACAGTCATTATTGACATCAATGTTGTGGTCCCTAATGAAATAGAAAAGCTCTATCTTAAGACCCAGTTAACCACTCCTGAGACTATAAATAAAAGCATGGATTCTCTTACCATAGAGACACTTGCTAAGCATTTTTCTTTTCTGCTTGATTCATAAGAGCTCAAAGAACCTTCAGAAAACGTGACAACCTAGATGTCCATTAATAAGTAATGTATGAAGAAAATATGTTACACTTATATATACAATATTATTCAGTCATTTAAAAAAACTGAAATCATAAAATTCATAGGTAAACATAAAAAAGCTCATCCTGAGTGAGGTAACCAAGCCCTGGAAGACAAATACTGTATGTATTCATTAAAATGTAGATGTTAGCTCTTAGGTCAATGATAAAAGCAGTAATCCACAGTACGATAGAAGTTAGGTATAGAATAAAGGATTGGAAGGGGTGGGACCACCTAGATATTTCTAGGAAGGGAAAATGTAATAGCTAGGTATGTATGGGATCAGGAGGATCAAGTAGAGAAGAAGGATGATAGCCGCAAGGTAGGAAACATGAGGAGAGTCAGATAACGTAAAGTGCAATTTGAGGGTTGTTATGGTAACTTAACAAAATAGAAGCATCCTAAAATATATGCATAAATGAAGTCTATCTAAATAAAATCATCAAAGAATGAGGGAAAAAGAACCTGTCTTGTCACCAACTTAAGCTTCTATTATAGGGATTAGGTTATATCTAAATAAGTTGTTGGTTAATAGGGCTTATGGGAACCCCCCAGACACCCCATGTTGTTGCCCAAACTATAGGTTGCTCTCCACAAGATGACAGCAAGGCCCTGTTGCTGAAGGCAACACCTACGGAGCTCACTGAGCATGGGGAAGTCAAGCAGGTGCCTCCATAGAGCCTACATGCATGTGTGTCAAGCAGCATCTTTGCTACGGCAATGTCTTTGTACCAAAAGAGACAAGTGAAACACCAACCCAGCTACAAACCTTTCGATTTGTAAAGGCATGCCGCCTGAAAGATATAATAATACAATACTGGCACTGGATTTCTTGAAGGAACCAATCAATATCTGATTTTACATAAGCCCTACTACGTGAGATGGTACCCATACTGACACTTCTTGTATTATTGAGAACCTGACATTAAATAGCCCAAGGACCCAGGTAAAATTTCAAATACCACTGATGTACTAAAAATAAATAAATAAATAAATAAATAAATAAATAAATATAGCACTAATATACCTCTTAATGTCACCCTAATATACTAATTGAGAAGTGCCTTGTGCAGCCATCAGGCAAGAGGTTTCTTTCCTTCTGCAGCAGACAGCAACAAATACAGAAATCTACATGAGAACATGGGATACTCTTCCCTGAACAGGGTGTATCTACCGAAACCCTCACTTCAAGGTTCTGAGAACCTTCTGAAGGGAAGATGGAAAGAAAATAAGAGCCAAAAGAGATGGAGGACACAAAGGAAATAAGGCCTTAATATATCAGGATCAATGTGCTTCAAACTCACAGAGACTAAGGCAGCATGCAGAGGTCTGCACCCGATGGGAACAAAGAAATAAAACGAGAAGTGAATGTATGTCCCCATACCTAACACAGAAACTATGTCCAACTGATAGCCACTTGCAAATGAAAATTTAGTTTTCTCCAATGAAGCTTCACCCTGGAAACTGACTGCTCTTAAAGAACAGACAGCATGTGTAGTATTTGGTGGTCAACTGAAAATGAAGTCAACAGAAACTTTGAAGTTTTTTTTGGTCTCTTAATGTCGTGCCATAGCTTTTAACTTTTTTCTCTCATTGTAGTATTATACGTAAACTAATATATTAGTATGTGTACAATATATGTATACATATATACTAGAGTTGTCTCTTGCTTTTTAATCTAGATCTCTTTTGTGTATGTATGATGGTTTCTAGTTTAATGTTTTATGGTATTGGGAAGGAATGGATCTTAGCATCTATTGTTGTTTTTGTGCCTTTTCTTGAGGTCTTTTCATTCTGTTCGTTTTATTCTATTGCAATCCTTTAATTTTATAATATCTCATCATATGTAGCTTTTTCATTATTACTTTAGAAGCCTGACTATATAAAATAATTTCCATCATTAACATGATATCTTTTTTGACCAAAAGGAAAAGGAAAATAATATTTCATTTTTCCAACATTTCATATTCTTTAATACATAAGTTCATTTTCCTTATATGTAACTGCAGAACATTAAGAATTCTTATGTCATATAATTGAAGTATAATTATAAAATGTCCTTGTTAGTGAATTACAAATATCACAAGATCATATCTGAAGACACATATACAAAGAAAAGTTTTATATTTTAAAATTGAAATTTCTTAAAACTCAACTTCTAAACAATGTGTTTAATGATACAGTGATACTATTTTGGTTTCCTACAATTGAGTATAACTTCTCCCCAGCATTTTGTCTGGGACTTAAATATATCATACATTTTCTCATCTCTTATTCTCTAACATAGTTGTAAGAATAACATGCCTCATAGAGCTTGACATAGTAATTAAGTCCATTGTTTTAGTCAGGGTTTCTATTCCTGCATAAAACATCATGAATAAGAAGAAAGTTGTAGAGGAAAGGGTTTATTCAGCTTACACTTCCACATTGCTGTTAATCACCAAAAGAAGTCAGGACTGGAAGCAGGTCAGCAAGCAGGAGCTGATGCAGAGGTCATGGAGGGATATTACTTACTGTCTTGCTTTCCCTGGCTTGATCAACTTGCTTTCTTGTAGAACCCAAGACTACCAGCCAAGGAATGGCACCACTCACAGTGAGCTCTCCCATCCTTGATCATTAACTGAGAAAATGCCTTACAGATCTATCTCATGGATGCGCTTTTTCAAGAAAGGCTCCTTTCTCTGTGATAACTCCAGCTTGTGTCAAGTTAACACGAAACCAGCCAGTACAATCATACAATACAGAATTGCTTTAGGTATTTGTTGTTTATAGAAATATAAGACAAATATAAGCCTTTTTATCAATCTCTGTATGTTTCTTAATAATTAGTATCCTAAGGAATGCTGGGAATTCCTCAGAAGCTGGGATTCCATAACTTTTCAGAACAGGATCTACCACCTTTTTAATAATGACTTTCCAGTCTGAAGACATTTTATTGTCTGTGTCAGGAGAGTTGATATACTCATAACACAGACTCTAACATCTTAAATAGAATGATTGTGAATAAGTAAGTAAATAAGAAAGTAAGTAAGTAAATAGCAATGGATAGTCAGTTTTAAAAGAAGTACATCTCTAAGGACTTAATAGCTTTAAAAGTTTATGGTTCACCTGGATATAGACTTAACCTAACACAATCACCATGCTTCCCTTTACTTTTTATCCCCAGCTCATGAATGTGCTGTCCCCACGTGGACATTCTTCACTCCAAGAACTTTGTTACTAATAAACAAACTTGGCCTAATTTTCCCTGTACATGGATCATTAAATACTGATTGTTTATCCATTATCTTCTACAGTATTGTGTGTTTCTCTCCAACTCAACCAAATTCTGGTTGGCTGACTTGCTTTTGGAACATATTGAATGTGTTTTGCCTCTCTTTCTAACCTTTTGACACATTGTGCACACTCACTCTGTGATAAATTATACTCCCTTGGTTGCAATCAATTTCTTTCTTGGCGAATAGAGCTACCTTGAATAGCATTCATAACTGCTTTCCATAAAACTGGAAAAGGTAGACAGTGATAAAGCTGCAGAGTCCTCCATCCCTGGCATCCTGGCATTTAGCATGTGATGTGACTGAATCTCTGTATACCTCTGCTAAATTAACTTGCTCCATCTGATACACTGTTACCACTTTACAAATGATCTTAAATAATAATTTATCAAACTTTTTCCCTTCTGTCAGGTGAGGCTAGGGATCAAACACAGGACCTCAGAATGCTGAACCAAAAATTTGCCAAAGAGAATTTCACCTCCTGCCCACTATTCTCTGAAGGATTAAGACATGTATACAATGTATTCTGATCAATAAAAACTTAGTATCACCTTTTCATCTTATGTAACAAACTCCCCAGAAAAGTTCCATTTTACCTTAACCAATAGCCCCATTGGCACTGTCTAGTATGTATGTGGTTGAAGGACAGCTACTGAAACATGAGCAACCTGCCTGAGGCTGATCCCAACCCAGAAGAAAATGGATTTTTTTTCTGCCATAGTAACCATCCATTGCTACTGTCTCCTCAGCTAAGGGGGAAACTATGTTGTATGTTTTCACAACTGTAATTTTGGTTAGATTGAATTTATAGAGGACTTGAATACACAGGGAAGGGTTTGAAAATCAAAACTCCATCTGAATTGTGTTTCGTTAAGGTTTTAAGGGGAGAGAGGATTTAAATAGTTTACAGTTACATGGCACATTCCATCAAGGAGGGAAGTCAAAACATGAGCCAAGCAGAAATCTTAGACACCATGAAGAAAGGCTGATTGTGGACTTTAAATACCAAAAACAACTGATCCACAAATGCTATAGCTTACAGTGGCTGGGTCTTCTCCTAGAGCAACAATAAACAAAACAATCACCCCTGGACCAATCTGATTAAGGTATTCTGCAATTGAAATTCCCCTCTCAGGGGACTCTCAGGTGTACCTAGATGATAATGTTTCTAGGACAATTAACATGTAAATTGAATGAGATACTTCCCAGATTGGTCAGCATTTACAATCTTCATTCTCAATTGGTGATGCTGTTTGCGTTGTTGTAGAAGATATTGACTACTAGAGGAAGCGTGTCATTGGGAGAATGTTCTGAGGTTTAGAAAGCCTTGCTCAGTTTCCAATGCTTTCTATGCTCTCTGTGGGTGGGTGAAGATGTGAACTCTCCACTGTTTCTTTCACCATTCTTGGTTCTTAGTGCAGGCACTTTGCACTTAATCCTTTGGAACACAGTTGGACAAAATTAAGCATCAAACAGAAAGTAAAGAAAAATCTCAAGAAATACATATAGATGTATTTTTATGTATGTTTGTATACATAAAAATTCTATACAAATATAAAACTGCAACCCATAATACAAGGACCTGTAAGGTTACAAAAAGATGTTCTCACAAAGCATGATGAAACTAATACTTTCTAGCAATCTTGACTTCACTTGGTTTTGGCCAACAACTATTAGGCATGAGTCTTCCCCTTAACAGTGGTTTCTTTCTTCAGTGAGACTATATTGGAGGGAAATATTTTTGCATTTACAAGGGATAATCTGTGGGAGAGAGCTTCCAGAATGGAGATTGTGCTTGTTTCTGCTTCTCTTCTTAGCGCTGGGACTCCATTTGGTCTAGACTGGTATGGATTCTGAGGATGCTGCCACAGTCTCTATAAATCCATATGTGCCACGACCTGGCTGTATTTAGAAGGCTTTATAGTGCCCTGATGCCTTACATGCCTTCTGGAACTGCTACCTGTTTTGTCTCCTCTTCCACAGAGCTCCAAGAGCACTGAGGGGAGGGATTTGATGGAGACATTCCATTTATAATTGAATGCTCCAAACTTGATCACTTTTTACCTATTGTTTAGATGTGAATATCTGTATTTGTTTTATGCTATACAAGAAAACCTCTGTAATGATGGCTGAGCAAGGCACTGATGTAAGAGTATCATATGTGGATACTTGTGGAAGAAGGAACAGAATGTCAATAGGAGCCATTTAACTACTAAGTTCTTTAACAGAATGGTATTATTTTCTTTTTCCCCAGAAATTTTACCTTGACCACCCAGGAAGTGCGAGGGATGAGTTGTATCTTACAGAGTAGGCCTTGAATCCAATCAGACACTGGATTGTTACTTTGCCACATTCTGTTTTACACATCCACAAACATCTTAAAAATAAACAAAATGATACTTCATAAGCATTTTATATGTATTATTTAATCCATAACAACTCTGAGCAAAGCATTTTATACACCTTCCATTTTTAAGATTCAAAACTAATTTTCAAGGATTCTATCAAAATTGATACATTACGTTAAAGAAAAATAGAGGCACTAAACCAAAAAAAGTCACTTAATTTAATGTGGCAAATGGAAGTTTTTTTGTTTTTTTTTTTTTTTTTTTTTTTTTTTTTTTTTAATCACCTACTCCCAAAGCATGTAGGTCCACATCTATAACACCAGACCAAAAAACTCACCTAATTTAAGATGGCAAATGGAAGTTTCTCATGACCTATTTCCAGGGCATATTGGATACATTTGAAATCTGTGTGTGTGTATGTGTGTGTGTGTGTGTGTGTGTGTGTGAGAGAGAGAGAGAGAGAGAGAGAGAGAGAGAGAGAGAGAGAGTTTTAAGTAATCAGCTTTAGCTATTTTTCATAGATGTCTTTTCTAATGGGAAACTAATCAAAACAAAAGAAAGAAAAGCCCTCTGTGCATTTTGTTTTAGTTACTTTTCTGTTACTGTGACAAAGAACAGGGAAGACACCTTATGGAAGAAAGTGTTTCTAAGCGGCTTTTGCTTTTACACAGGGAGTACATGTCCTCTGTTGTGGAGAGCATTGCAGTATGTGAATGACATTGTGCTGTGGCTGTAGCTGAAAGTTTACTTCTTAAGAAACAATCATAAAACAGAAGGCTAACTCAGAATGTTAAGGCCTTTTGAAAGGCAAAATCCACCACCCATAATTCTTTCTATGAAGCTATACATTTTAATACTTCCCAAATAGTTTCATTAACTGTGAACCAAGCATTCAAATCCATGAGCCTAAAAGAGCTCTTCACATTGACACATCACACATTTCTCCAGATGAGTTGGTGAAAATTATTTATTATGAAGCTAGTCAAGAGAGAAAGCAATCTGAGACTGACATTATAAGCTACACTGTGTTTGTCACCTGAGTAAACAAAGAAAATTCAGTTTTCCTCTGTACACTCATGCTGTGATTCACAACCTTCACTGTTGCTCCATGTTGAATCTATAATTAAAATGATCTTAAGAGATGCTTATACTCTATTCATGCAATTATTTTCAGCTCACCACAATAGAATCTGAAAATAGTAAATATCAATTGAACCGTGAGTATTTGTTCTTTTGATTGTAAACTAATAAATTTAGCACTGACTAATTAAATATTTCCTCTGAGGAACTATATGTTACCATGTAATTACAAAATGATAATTTTGTAAAATATTTTTCCCTCTTAACTTCTGTGTATAATGTGACCATTGTAATTTTCTCTAAATGAATTAAAATTCATGGATATGACTAAATAGAATCTAAACAGAAATGTTGATTTTCTTGTGACCTACTGATCAACATGGTTCCATAAAGCAGGACTAATATGATTTTGGGGAATCAACATCAAGAGGATAAATATTAAATATACATAACAATTGCCTTCAGTGTTTTCAGGTCAGTCCCCAGAACTTTATGACAAACTATTGAAAATGTATGTCATAGATTTTAAGAGTCTCCCACAAACAAGTTGCCTGGCTGTATCAGGTAATGTTGTGATGGTACCACTCATGTGCTGTTACACAAGTTATGAGTATATAAATATTTCTCCCGAAAGAGTCCAGTTGCTGGCCAATTGCACCTGCACAGAGATTACCATCAGGATTTACTATAAATAGAAAATATCTTAAGATAAACAAACAAGAATGAGTTCCCAGGCTTACATCATTCATATTCATTCATATAGAATCCATGTTTTCTCTTTCTCACAAAATGTAAGCTATTTGTGGCCTACCATAATATCTAACAAAAATAAATTCATACTTGCAAGGTGGTTAATGGGCAAACAATGGTCACAGTTATTCTAAGTTTTGCTAAGGCCTTGATTCATTCATAAACCATCAGCATTAGCAAAAGAGAAACCAGTCATCTAGACTGTCTTGTTTTAGGCTTTGCTTTAAGTGACCCTACTCACCACCCTTGATGGGTAAGCCAGACATACACATGAAGAATTTCTGTGAAATTATTTACCTGTCTGTGTGAAACAAGTGTTTCCACTGTGGCTAACAACTATCATTTGACACAGATGCTTGAGGCACTGCTCCAGAAAATGTCTTTGGTTTTGTGATACAGCAACTTGGCAACTATGTAATACCAACAATATGGAGGACACTGTAGTCCATTTTGCAATCATAGATCTAACTCCTATATGTTCATAAAAGTCTAGAGAAATAACAAAATAAAATGATGTAAAATAGTTATAGAATCAGTGTAAGGGGACAAACTCTAAGCATGTCACTCTAATAGATTGGGGGAGACTTTCATATCCATGTATCTGTCTTACATAAGAAAGTTTATTCTACAATAAAGAAATGAAAGAAAATACTTGACTAACACAAACTAAACAAATTATCATTCCTACATGAGCTTTATATCCAAATTTTGTAAAATTCTTTCTTTCACCTAATATTACTACTTTGAGGAACCTGAATTTTTCAAGACCTTACTTATGCATGTACCAGAGGTCAAAATCCCCTTCCAGGGGTAGTAATTGCTAAGCATTTTTCTCGTTTAGTCAACTAAGCAGATATCTTTCATCTTTGTTATGGATTCTACTACAATGATAATATATTTACACTTAACATCAACCATGACTTTTTTTTTTTCTTTTTTTCTTAATTACATTAGCTGTGATACCTTACTTTTCAATAACATGTCAATGGCTATGTCCTCAAAATACCTAGATATAATCTAAAATACAGGAATTTGTCCACAAGGAATAGTTTAGAGGGCAGAAGAACAAAACTGTATGAAATAGACCTGTGGTTTTTGAAAGGGATTTGGCACTCTCTTAATCTCGCCAAGGTCCTTATACATGAAGCAATTGGAGAGCTAGAAGCTTTCTTTAAGTAAGCTCTCTCCTCCATGGTTTATGGGTGGTCTGGCTCTATAGTCATTTAGTTTTTTTTAAAATCATCCCTCCTAATGTTAAGTCCCATGCCAGAAAGATGATTTTCAACACAAAACTAGGTCTCTGTTACAGAAAGGATAGATATGATTTACTTCTGTGTATCTACAGAGTTCTATGACACATCAGAGACCACACTGATTTTTCAGCATAAAATTTATTAAATTCATACTTTAATATTATGACAGGATTGTTACAGTTTCTAAAATAATAACTCTGAGAAATGTGCCTGTTCTTTGCTTCTTTCTTTCTTTCTTTCTTTCTTTCTTTCTTTCTTTCTTTCTTTTTTTCTTTCTTTCTTGTACTTCAGATTGGCACATATGATTGTGATCGCTCCTGGAACATCATCGCATGTCTGGCTTGCTCTGCTATATAGCAGGTAAAAATTTTCCACTTGAAAGCTCTTTAAACAAAGGCTTTCAGTCTAAAGGTTAAGGAAGCAGTGACAGGGTACTTGGAGGGATCAGGTTTGTTTACTCTAAATATACAGACAGGAGAGAAATGAATGAAAGGGAGAATCTCAGATATTGTCCTACACACCAGGAAACACACATGATTTTGAAATCCAGTTTGAAAGCCAGGCTTTTAAAGTTCAATGTTTGTTAATGACAATGAACTTCAAAAAAAATTTCTCTTCATAAAGTGTATTCAGACTACATATCTGAAATTCTAAAGGAACAGAATACCTTGAGGAATTTTAGATGAGTGGTCATAAAATACAATAGTAAAAGAAAAAACATCACATTGATTTAATAAACAGGTGCAAGTCACTTAGAGAAAATGTAATAACAACATGCCCAGGGTGTGCTGCTGTTGCCTTCTCTTGTACAAAGAAAACTACCTTCCCTTTACTCTCTCCCCTTTTTTCTCTCTCTCTCTCTCTCTCTCTCTCTCTCTCTCTCTCTCTCTCTCTCTCTCTCTCTCCATATATATCCTTTCTCTTTCTCTCCTCTCTCCCTCTCCCTCCCTTTTACTGTGTGTGTGTGTGTGTGTGTGCACACGCACGCATATATTTGTTTGTGTGTTTGTGCTGATGTCAGAGAGCAATCTCAGAAGTGATTCCTCAATAACTTTTCACCTTGTAGTTTCTAGTTTCTTTTGAGACAGGGACTCTCACTGTTCTACAGCTCAACTCAAAAGCAGACCACCACCACCAAAACAAAGAGCAAAGCAAAACCTTAGTAAATCAAACAGTAAATCTATGTGATTTTTTTCACTTTTGCATTTCATCAAATATCAGTGGCCTATAGTCACTGAAAGTCTCATGTAATATTTTCACAGAAGAGACACTGAAGTGTAGAGATTGAATTTAAATGGAATTTATCATTTAGTGAAGAAAGTCTAAGTAGATAGTTTCCCGCATTGTCAAATATTTATTGTGATGTTATCTGAAAGAAGTAGCTGTGCAGGGCAAGTTGCTCAGTGCCAGATGGCCTGCCTCATATGCAGAAAGCAATGTTTGACCTCCACCACCAAGAACAAACAAAACAGAATTCAATAAATATAAACAAAATTAGAAACTGAATATCTGGACCACCTGGCAGGAGCTCATCATTGTGCACACACTAGAGAAGTTTCGTAGTTCTATTTAGAAACAGAATTAATTGTTGAAAACAACACACACACACACACACACAACACAACACACAAACACACACACAGGGTAGACTCATATAAGACACCCAGCTGCCTAGATAGGAAAGTCACTAGCAGGGTGTCTCAGCATGTAGAAATATATTCCAGACAGACTCTCAGCAAGAAATACAACTGAAATCACATGTTTAAATTTAGAATTAGGTCTATTTACTGATATTTCCCATGGTAACAAAATGACTTTTTAACTAATCACATATTTTAATGAGCATATCAGTATTCCAATAAGTTTGGCAACTTAAAAACTTCTAAATAAGAATTCATAATTTTTGGAAGTAGAGATACTATAAATCACAAATAATACAGATTGCTTTTAAGTATTTTGATTCTTTTATGCGTGTGCATGTTTTGCCTATGTATTTATATAACACATGCATTCAGTGCCTATAGCTGAGGGCATGGCATCCTCAGTGACTGGAGCTGCAAGTTGTTATGAGCTACCGTATATTGTTGGTTATTGTATGTAGGTCTATTTGAAAAGCAGACACTGTTCATGAACACAAACCATCTCTCCCGAAACTGAAATCCTAATTTGTAACAGCTTTCAAATATAAAATTGATACTGCATTAATTACTTTTATATTGTTGGTAAGAGATACTGTGACCAAGGCAACTTTTGAAAGAAATGTTTTACTAGGTCTCATTGTTCCAGGGTGCTAAGAGTTCAGGACCAGCTGTGGGGCAGTAGGGCAGCACCAGGCAGGCTTATTGCTACATTTGCTAAGATAGGGCTGTCTCCTGAGAGGCTCTACCAGAGCCTGCAAATACAGAGGGGATGCTCACAGCCCATCAATGGACTGAGCTCGGAGTCCCTAATGGGGTCCCCAAATGGAGGAGTCAGAGAAATGACTGATGGAGCTGAAGGGGTTTGCAACCCCATAGGAAGAACAATAATATCAACCAACCAGACACCCCAGAGCTCTCAGGGACTAAACAAGCAACCACGGAGTACACATAGATGGACCCATGGCTCCAGCTGCATAGGTAGCAGATAGCCTTGTGGGACATCAATGGGAGGAGAGACCCTTGGTCCTGAGAAGGATCAATGCCCCAGTGTAGGGGAATGCTAGGGCAGAGAGGCAAAGAGTGGGTGGGTGGGTGGAGGAAACTCTCATAGAAACAGGGCAGGTGAGATGGGATAAAGGGTTTCACGGGAACCAGGAAAGGGGACAACATTTGAAATGCAAATAAAGAAAATATCCAATAAAAAAAAAAAGAGCTCACATCTTAACAAACAGGAAGTAGAAAGAGAGGGTTAACTGGAAGTGGTGTGGATCTTTTAGACCTCAAAGCCCATCTTAAGTGACATGCTTCTGCCAAAAAAGACCTCATTTCTAATGTTTCCCAAACTATTTCTGGACTGAGACCAAGCATTCAAATATATGAGCCTACGGGGCCGTTCCAAGGAGAAAAATAAAGGCAATTTTAAACTGTTGCTTTATATTCCTGAGAAATATCATTACAAATCAGAACATAATAATGTAATACAATCTTCAGCTCCTTGGGTACAACACCGACTTCGAAAATGGATGCCTCCTATTTGTCAAATGTTTAAACAAACAAACAAACAAACAAACACACCCTGTGTGTGTTATGGTTGTGTAGCGTAGTCTTCTTGTGGGACTCAACGGTGAGCATGGATACTGTTTGTATCCATTGCCTGTCTGGGGACTCTTTCCATCCAACTGGGTTTCCTCCTCTAGTCTTAATGTGAAGGGAGATAACTAGTATTATTGAAACTTAATATGCCACATTTGTTTGGTATCCCTGGTGGCCTCCCCTTTGCAGAAGGGAAACAGTAGATCCTGGGAAGACTAGAGGTAAGGAGGGGGGGGGGGGGGGGGGGGTATGAGGAGGAGGGAGAACTTGTGTAAAAGCAAAAGAACACTAAAATTTTAGATTTCGTCATTATTTCAGAAACATTTTTCCTGAAAGAAATTTGCTCATTTAAAGGGTTACTGTAGCATTTGACATTGGCTGTGGGGTTGGGATACTCAGTAAGAATGTCTGTTCACCTACCGACTAATTCAGAGACAAAGAAATAAAGTAGACTCTAGGAAAATATGGTTTTGTTTAAATGGAAACTGGCTTCTATAATTCTAATTATATTGACGGATTTTTTAAAAAAGCATCTAAATTTTTACCTCTATGTTAGGCCCAAGACTCCAAAGTGCTTGAAACTGGCAAAGTCCACAATCTAAGGCTTCAAAAAACTTGCTCTACAGTCCAGACAACATGGGTATAATTGTAAGAAAACGATTTTGTTTTCTTCTTTCATCTCCTCCATATTGGGCACTCAACTTCTGGATGATTAAGATGATACAATCTTCCAAACATCCTTTTGTCATGTTGTAAATTCAAACACCTGTTAGGTATCATTCCACTGCAACTGAATGTGTCATACAACTATAGTTGATGGGCCACATGCCAAACTATAATCCATAGGGCACCTAGAACTGTGGCTTCACGTGTGATTTTCTTTATTAAATTAATACCTTTCAAGTGACATTAGTGTTTATTGTTCACTGAAATGAGTTCTCTTGCTGAGTCTCTCCTTAACATTTTCAGCACCTCCCTTAAATATATAATACTATTTTCAAACTGTTCTTCCTACAACTTTATACAAAGAAAAGAACTGTTTAAGTACCTTTGTTTCTTATTTAGAGGGAAAAAATCAATGAGGCTTTGTTGATTAAACCACAGAAATTATATGGAGTAATTTTCATTCTTTTCTTTTCTTCTGTCTTCTAAAAAAAAATTGCTTATTGATCATGTATCAGGGACAATTAAAAAGCTCTTATTTTAGAGAAAGAAAACTTGTAAATGTAAATACAGAAAGCCTCAGCTGAGAAAAGCTTTGCTACATAGTAGATTAGTAAACTCATCAATAATTTGGAAGAAGCCAAAGGCTATCCTTACATGGATCTTAGAAAGTGCTACATTTTCAAAGAAATAAATTCATTCTGCTCGAGCACAGTTGCAAAGTTTCAACTTCAAAGACACAGCGGATGGTGAAGACAAACTTCTTTTCTCTTTCCACATAACTCTATTTACATTCCCAGGCTGGCAAAGTTTGGGGAAAATATACAGTTTAAAAGAAATATTTCTTTTGTCTTCTGTGTTACTCTCTCTCTCTCTTTCACTTTCACTTCTTTTTCCATCTCTCATTTCTTATAAGGAAAACACTTTTGAAGTGCTCACGGTTCATGAGATAAAAATAGAATTCAATCTGTACAAGTCGGCAGAAGCTAAATCTATGGTATTTTCCTGACCCAACTCTTGAACGACATTTAGCAGAAAAGCTATATTTGATACAATTCAGAGACTGAAATTATGTTCTCTGACAAAATTTAGATAGCAAGGTTTCATGTTTTATCAATCATTTTGTGCTTTCAGATTGTTTCTAAATGAACTCTAAATGCATTGAAAGCATCTGACTTAGCCCTTTGTTTGCAAATATCTAGTTTGAGCTCATTTAAGCTTGACCATAGTTCCTTAGGAAGGTTCGATAACAGCCAGCAACACATTTATTTATTTTTTGTGCAATTAGATGTGGCCTTTTGTGTGATTTGCTTAAAATTATTGTGTTGAAGTCTTCAGATTCAATATGGTGAGATTAGGCAAAATGACCATTAATATTTAATTATCTCATGAAGGAGGGCAGCGTCATGTGTTCAATTAGTGTCCTTATAAGACAGAACATAGAGAACTCTCATCCTTCCCACCATGAAGAGAAGATAGATGTCTCTACACAGAAAACAAACATTTTCTAAACTCTAGAACTATCTGTTTCTGGATCTTGGACTACCTCCAGGGTCTTGAGGGTCGATGTATTGTTTTTATAAATGAATCTGTGATTGGTTGCTATAGCAGCCTAAATGTTCTTAGACATTAATAGAGTCTGCAAGGCTTCACTGAACAAAGTATTTCCTAGGTAAAGCTTCTGGGCTGCAAACTTTCTTTCTTTTTTTTTTTTTTTTTTTTTTTTTTTTTTTTTTTTTGACTTAAGTTATGTCGACTTACCTTCAGAAAAAGTAAAATTATTTGCAAATTTTCAGGTAATTAATATCAGTCAAAATCAGTCCACAATAAGTTAGAGATCACTTAGGGTCATCCAAGAAAGCATTTCTAAATTCCTCACTTTATGTGTCTTCCTGGGAGTATTTCCACATAGTTAAGTATTATCCTGGTATATAGAAGGTATCTACAGGACAGTAACTGAAATATATAGAAATAATTGTATAAAACAATTAATGCAATCTACATCATTGGCTCATACCTCATCAATAAAACTGTAATTTCTTTTTTTAAATTTTTTTAAATTTTATTTTTTAAACAATGAGCTAAAAGTAAACACTATTAAAAGATTAAGTTTATATAATACATATGTACAATTTAGTGGTGTTTTCTTTTTACACCAAAACAAACTGAAACAAATTAGTTTATAAACAAAAATTATACAAAAACTTTGTATCTTAACAATAGTTTATAATTTCTTCAAAGAGACAAGGTTCACATGTCTGATAATCTGGCAGTCTGGTACCACTTTTTTCTAATGAAACTAACATTTTTTAGGCCCAAATTTCCTTTTCAAAGGCTAACTTAAAATATTTAATGTATAAGTAGCTATTCTATATACAGCAAGTTTAAATAAATAAATTCCTAGGAGTCGGTATACATTTAATATTTTTCTGCCATAAGAAAATAGAAGTTTAGGTCATATGTTAAGTTTTACCATGTTGACCGTCCTCATCTCCTAACATGGGGCTGAAAAATGGACTGCCAAAACCGCAATTTCTAAGTGACCAAAAAAACTCTTGCTATGGAGAAAATTTAAACACAAATTTGGGTAGGCTTGTGAAAATTACAACCTTTTAAGAAAATAAGATTGCCTTTTCCTAGAACATACCTTAGTAATACTACTAATAAATGCTATACACTATTCTTCTGAGGAAGTTATGTAGTGAATACTTGTAGATAGTCTTTCTCAAGTGGAATTAAGTATGAGCAAGGAAGGAAGGCACTTGCCTGAATGCCTACTATAACAAGTGACTCGTGACTCACAGGTAATGATACCTCATAATTTCAAAGCAGGAGGCTAGTCTTTAAATACATTGGCATTTAAACCGTTTCTATGTGTATCTCCTTTTGTTGTAAGGCTAATTGCTCTAATAACTCAGAACAAAGAGCTTTAAACAAAGCAGCTATAGAGAAAAACTGTTCTGATACTCAGTAAAAAACGTGATAGTTAGAAGAATACAACACATTAAAAACAATTTATAGAAGGGGAACTTGCATTATTATTATTAATTTATTTCCATAGATAATCCATAAACTATGTGATCAACCATCAGGGACACATACATAGAATGTAACTAATTTGCTCTGTTTTTAATTTCAGTTCAGATTTTAAAGAAATTGGTGTGTAAATAGAGAATATGACAACTACAACTTATGTACTAACTTAAAGTAACTAAAACAACACTGTATTTTTCAAAAGCTTTTGACCCTCTTTTTTCTGGTGTTCAAAATAATCTGTTTAGCATGGGTAATAGGAGAGATTTTGGTGTGCTTAACTATTTCTTTAACTATTTGTTTTAAACTTAGATTTTTGCCTGATTCATACTATCATTTAATAAAATAAATAATTGGTATGTTAGAATATTTTTATTCATGGTAATACCTAAACCATAGAGAGACTCAACAAAGAAAGAGAATTTTATACCAATTTTCTTTATGAAGAGTGATGCAAAAATACTCAATAATATATTCCAAACCGAATCCAAGAACACATCAAAAACTTTATCCACCATGATCAAATAGGCTTCATTCCAGGATGCAGGGATGGTTCAACATACAAAAATCCATCAATCCATCAATGGAAAAAAATTTGATGGAAAAAATGACCACATGGTGATCTCATTAGATGCTGAACAAACCGTTGACAAAATCTAGCATGTCTTCATGATCACAGTCTTGGTAAATTCTTAATATTTATCAGGGATACGTATACCTAATCACAATAAAGGCAATATACAGCAAACCAACAGCCAACAAAAAATTAAACGGAGAGAAACTTAAAACAAATCCACTAAAATCAAGGACAAGGCAACACTGCCAACTATCACCTCATTTATTCAGTATAGCACTCAAAGTTCTAGCCAGAGCAGTTAGACAACTGAAGGAGATAAAGTTGATAAAAATTGGAAAGAAAGAAGTCAAAGTAGCACTATTTGCAAAAGATATGATAGTGTAAATAAGTGACCCCAAAAATCCTACAAGAGAATTCCTACAGCTAATAAACATTTTAGCAATGTGGCTGCATAGAAAATTAACTGTTGAAAGCTGCTGGTGTGTGTGTATATATATATATATATGCTTTTATTAATAATAATAATAAAGAAAAGGAGCCATAAGTAATAGGGTAGGAGACGAGGGGAGGATGGTTGTTGGAAAGGACAGTGTGGGGGCTGGAACTATGAACAAGAAGGGGAAGTGACTAAATTATATTTTAATCCAAATGTTTAAAAAATATTAAGCGGTTTAGAATAAAGTCATTTTAATTTAAAGATACATCTAGAGCTAGAAGTTTAAGCACTCACAAAATGTGGCAGATATTATATTTTCTTTTCTCTGTATCAAAAGACATTTAAATCCAATGGAAATAATGCTAACTTTTAATGGAATTTTTAATGGAAAGAGAGAGAGAAAAGGAGAGAGGGAGTCAGGGAGAAACAGACACAGAGACACAGAGAGAGACAAAGAGACACACACAGAGACAGACATAAAAACAGAGACAAAATGAAGAAAGGTCATTGTCTGGTGTTTTGAGACAGGGTATCTCACTGACTGAAAGATTCAGCAGTTTGATTTCACTGGAATGGGAGTAAGCTCCAGAACTCTGCCTCCCCAGAGCTGGCATTGCTGATTTGCCATCATGCTCCCTGTTTTCCTATGGGTTCTGGGAAATCAACTTCAACTCCTGATTTCAGGAAACAAAAAGATAAAATAAATAAAATTATGCATTAAGCTATCTGCAAGACCTGTTTTTAAAGGTGTAATTACTTCATACTTAATTATTATTTATTCCATTTGCATATTACTTTCTCATTGACTTGTAATAGATATATTTATATGAAATGTCAGTTTTGTTATTCTCCTTCTCTCTGTCTTTGTCTCTCTCTCTCTCTCTCTCTCTCTCTCTCTCTCTCTCTCTCCTTAAAGACACTGCATTCCTTCTCTGATTTTGTTGTTTTTGTAGTACATAGAGACTCTAGCATAATGTGAAAGTGTGTGGTGCATTTAAGAGGACCTGAGAATTCATTTATAGACAGATGAGTAGTTTCAGAGAAGAAATCCAGTATTTTAAGGCATCTAAGCTTTACAGAGAGACAGTTTTGAAGCCTGGTTCAAGTAAAAGTCAAGGAAAGTTGACTTAAATAGTTCACATTCTGGATTAACCACTTTGTAAACTACAGTAATGACCTTTGCTAATGGTAATCCATTAAATGATAAAGAAAAGCAAGTCTTTTACACAGTGCCTGGGGCACTCAGTAAACTTCACTTATGTCCCTTCTAAGTTTCACTTTTCTCCTTTATTTAAAACATTTCCAGATTCAGTATTCTTTTAGCAATTTAAGTACATCAAATCCATTGACATTATCCTTTAAACAGAGCTCTTTGATTACCCAGAACTGACAGTCCTGAGTACACTAATCATGAAGTGATTTGGTATTCTGATGTGTGTTACTATAGTGAGGTTTCTTTGTCAGCTTCTAAGAGTTAAATAGTAAATTGGATCATCAATATTATTTCCTGACTATTCTTGTTTATTGTTCAACACATTAAAACAAGTATATTTATTATTGAATGTGAAGAATCCTTGACTAAAATTTTGCCATTGTTTGTTCCTTCTCTAAAATATTCAAAGTGTTACTATTACTATTAATTATAGAGAATCCTCTATGTGGATAAGTGCCTGATAGGCTAAACACATATATTTCATGGGGCCGGATAATTAAAATCAGTCAATCCACTTTTTATAAATCTTATCTTTTCTGTTTTCATTAAATTGACATGGTAAATTGAACTTTTTATCTAAACGGCATTTGCTGTATTGGAAGATCTTAATTACTATTGTGTTTTAATTAACTGTGAAATATACAGAAGGTATGAGGGACTTATATTATCTATGATTTTATTTATATATTTATGTGTAATTTACTTGTTAATTTATTCATGTATTTAGATAAAAAAATCTAAGAAGAGGTAAACATAGCATTTGTTCATGAAGATGAAACAATAATATCCCAATAAAATTGAACCAGAAGTTAACTTAGTAAAAGCACTTTATATATAATTAAAAATAGATTGAGAAATATGGATACTAATAATGTATACACGTTCATGTTACTGTTACTATAGTTTTGTAAATATATTATTTTTCTGGTTCTACTTTGTTTCAATACTTTCTTCTGTAAGTGAGACAATGAGAAAAATTAACTAGTCCTTTCTACTATAGATAAAGTAGTTGGCAAAAAAAAATTAAAAAAACTATTTTCCAGAATTAAATAAACTTTTATTACTGCTATTATTTAATAGTCTTTCTTTTTATATGTATGCAAAATCAAAATTTTAAAGAGAGTAGTCCATATTACATATGATTGTACTTTATAATGAGATGTTAATAACTGATGACAGATCATAATTTGAACAACTAAATTGGAAATAATAGCAGTAATATTGCTTATTTACTAAAGTATACAGACTGATATATAATACTTGTTTGTAGATGTTAATTGTATATGTATTGTGATATATATCACACATATATGTATACATATATGTATATATATGTACATATACATGATATAGAAGTTTTGGGTTCATGTATTTTTGTTTTAAATATTTCCAGGTGTTATTATTGGTATTTTATTTAGCTAAATTTAACAATTTATTTGATGTATTAATCAAAAATATGCAACAAGTAAGAATTGATAATGATAAATAAGAACAATAATTTAAATCTGTTATTCTAGAAAACTGAGATTTTACATTATTGTTCTGCTGCTCTATAAAAGACCTAGTACTATTTCTATGTGTCATGAGATGTCATAAACCAGATATGTTTTTGTAGTACAATGAGGCCTAGTAAGAAAATTATTGGAAATTTCACAAAATGTAATGTGCTTTACTTTATGTAAAGTATCAGCATGTGTATAAAGGTTTTGGTCCTGTTTTCTCTCCATCCATAGCACAAAATGTGTGTTTCAAATTACATGAACTATATGGTCCTGGAACACAAAGAAACCCACCAACAGTGTGTTGCAATGTTAAGCATGTGGGCTAGGAGTGTGTGTGTGTGTGTGTGTGTGTGTGTGTGTGTGTGTGTGTGTGTTATTTTTGGATTTAATATATAAAGACAAGGAAATATTAGAAGATTGAAGTAAAAGAGGTGAAAAGCTGACTGTTAGATTATGTTGTGAACAAATAATGTGGGTGTGTATACAGAATTAGACAGAATCTTGAATGCTTTAAGGTAAAACAAATAACTTGAATCAGAAATGATCTCAAAGAAGAAATCACGTTGTTCAAAATTATGGAGATAAAATATTGAGTAAAAATACATGTTTTGTTATGGATAATTAGGAGATAATAAATATAAACTAATAAATGAATAAATGAAATTTATTTATTTCAGTGAGGGTTGGATCACATTTTTCTTTCTTACATTTGTGTTTATTTTTATTTTAAGGAAACTTTTTATAGAACTCTGTTTAACAAAATTGATAGTATGATTCAAATTACAATAAAACCAATGTAAATATTAGCATGGTAAGCTATGGAGATAGAGGGTTAGAATTTAAATACAGTATTAGCATGATTTCTTTTTATAGTTTATGAAAAATTATATGAAAAGAAACTAGAAAAATTAAACTATTGAGGTAGTTCAGTCACTAAGAAAATAAACAAGCTTTGAAAAAAAGAGATATAAAGTAAAAGAATGATTGAAAATAGTTTTAATCTGAATAGTGTATTAAAATGGTGGTGCTAGCAATGTTTCCAAAAATTTTGAGTGGGGAAAAGAAAATCAATAATTTCTTATTGCCAGATTAATTGTCTTTTTGACCGTGAAATCTACTGGGTATTAAATATGGCTGGGTTAGTCCTATAGAAATATTCATGTTCACAAGGCAGGGTGTCTTTCTAGATACACATATACTTGGAATAATAATATTAAGATCTTGAAACTAATCGAGCCATTTAGCATGTAAATGTACACAGAGAAGTAAAGAAATATTGCTTCTTGGACATTAAAATATGTAAAGATGAGGAAGACTAAGTAAAAGTGAATAACTCCTCTGGGGATTGAAGAATAAAAGGATTAGAGCTATCTGATTGTCAAGTGAAAATATGTCCAAAAATGACTTCAACTCTGTCCTAAATTTGTAAATGATTATCTAGGATGAGTATCATGGAGCAAAATGGTCATTGTAGAAAGAGCATCACCATACACACAGCATGTTATGGGAGAGTAGCTAGGGTGTTCTCATGTTTAAGAGACTTGTGCAATAGAATGGAAAATGGAATTCATAAACAAAATCTAATATATAAAAATTTGGGAGGAATAGAATGACATTTTGTTGTCAGTGTGCTCAAGTTATGATTTGTATCTTAAATGTTCCAGAAATGCGCATGTGTTGAAAACTTGACTCCAATTGCTTCAGAGGCCTTTAAATGAAGAAAAAATAAAGATTCTGACCTCAACAAAGTCCGTTACTCCAAAAATGAAATCAAATGTGTAACACATTGCTACGTAGAAAGATGAAATAAGAGATTTCTAAATCCACATTGATGAACCACTTAAAGAAAACTGAAAAACAAGAGAAACTGGTCCAGAATAATATTTATTTATTTATTTATTTATTTATTTATTTATTTATATATATATTTATATTTTTACATTTCAGATGCCATCACCTTTCCCCTTTTCCCTTCCCTAGAAAACCTTTATCCCATGCCACCTTTCCCTTTTTGCTTTCATACATTTTTAAAAATGTTAATCAAAGGCTTTGTAAGTTTGGTAATGCTCAATCAGAAGTGTAACCCAATACCCAACGTAGATACATAACCTATCTTTGACTGGTGGAGACACGTGAACATCTGCCTCCATGCCCCCCCCCTTTTTCTCTCTCTTTCCCTCTCTCATTACCTAGCTTCACCCTTCTTGTTAAAATAAAACTTTTCTCAAAATGCAATTAGAGCATAATTATTCCTAACTGTACCAGTGAGGTACAAGATAGTCCTAATACCCAGTCCATCATTTTGTTGACTAACCAGAACCTCTGTCATCTCTCCTAATTAAAACACTTAGTTTTGAGCCTGGCTTTTTTCTTGGCTTTAGAATGAATGTCAGCTGAAAACCATCAACTCAGATCTTTACTCTCAAATTAGATAGCCAGGATTGGCTATGAGACTATAGGTCTTCAACCCTGTCAGAAATCCAGAAAGACTGAGTTAGCTGAAATTATGGCGAGCACAAAGCATAGCTTCTAAAACTTAGCCAATTTATAGAGACCGCTGAACACCTGGAAAGCCCCTATACTACTAAAGGTTGGAGCATCAAATCTTCAGCCTTCTGTCCCAGAATCATCTGACAGACCTTAGTGATGCACGATTAAAAAGGGCTGATTACTTTGCCTAGGCAGATATAATCAGTCGACTATTCTGCAAGTGTGTCCTTTTCTGGACAGTAATTTGTCTGTAGATGGAAAGAGACAATTCTTGCCTAGTGGCTGTCACCGCACAAGGATGCTAAATTTCTTCTTAGAATCCAAGACAGGAAGCTGTCCGGAGCAGACAGTTCTCTAATCAAAATGAACATTACTACAGACATGTGTGTAATGTCAATTCTGTGCACTTCTGATGTTTTGAAAACCAACTATCCATGTAAGATAATCTGGACTGTTGTCTGTTAACTCCACTCAGCTATTTCTAAATAAAACATAGAAAACACCCTAACAATAAACTCAAAGCCATGAATTTGCTATAGTCCCTTAACTCACAGGCTAGCCATCCCAAATCAGTTAAAAAAGTTAAAGAAGGACTGGGTCTAAGCCTTGTATTCCTAAATGTGTTATACAGGCACAATGCCCATGAGAGTATCAATATTCATCTCACTTTTATATCAATGAGAAGCTCATACCAATGAAAACCTTAAATTTGAAATCAAAGTAAATTTTGTACCATTTAAGAAATTATAACTTCATCTTGATATTAATTATACAGATTTCTACCAATAGGTCATGGCTATGCAATAAGTCCTAGCTAATCCTCCCTGTTCCAACAAAACCAGTACTTTCCCCTAGAAAGACACACCAATATTAACCACCTTAGTCCCTAAGCCCAGGGAATAGGAGTGCTGACTCTTTAACTTCTTCAAGCTAATTATGGGCATTGAGATATTAGAAGAGGGGTGGGGGGGGGGGGAAGAGTAAATTGTTAAGCCTCTGACATTGTGTCTTCACTGAATCCAGATGGAATTCCAGGACATCAGAGGTTTGGGCAGGTCTGCTCAGTATGCTTGATGAGAAGATACAGCAAGGCTGTGTATTCTGCAATATACAATTCTCAGAACAAGTTTTAGTATCAAGAAATTTTTTTTTTCCTAGAGGGCTGACATTTTTATAAAGATGTTGGTTCTAACAACTTTTCTTTTTTTTCACTTTTTAAAATTTGTTGTAATATTTACATTTCAAATTTTATTCCCTTATCCCATTCCCCCCACCACCCAGGAACCCCTTTTCCCATCCCCCCTCCTTGTGCTTCTATGAGGGTGTGATTTTCCAGTTTCTATGATGCTGTTTCCATTAACATAAACTGACTCCTAAATTTCTAAATCCTTCCCTTTGGGTTATTAAATCTCCTATTTTTCTTTTTTTTCCTTTTTTTTTTCTCTTTTTTCTCCTTCCCCCCTTTTTTCATCTCTTTTTTAAAAATTGGGTATTATATTTACCTTTCAGATTTTATCCCCTTACCCCACTTCCTCCCACCACCCAGAAACCTCCTATCCCATTCCCCCTCCTCATGCTTCTATGAGGCAGTGCCCACACCTACCTTCCAATACCACCTCCCACCCTCACACTCACCACCCCAACTCTGTGTTTGTTTGTTTTTTATGGGACCAAGAAACTCCTCTCCCACCTATGCCCTACAAGGCCATCCTCTCCTACATATACTGCTAGAGTCATGGGTCCCTCCCTATGTGCTCCCAGCCTGGTGGTTTAGACCCAGGAGACTGTGGTTGTTTGGTATTGTTGCTATCCTCCTGGGGTCACAAACTCTTTCTGCTTTTTCAGTCTTCTCTCTAAGTTCTCCATTGGAAAACCCTTGATCATATCAGTGGTTAGCTGTGAGCATTGTCCTCTGAATGTGTCAGTTTTTGGCAGACCTCTAAGTAGACAGCTATATCATATTCTTGAGAGCATGCACTTCCAGCCATCCACATCACTGTCTAGCTTAGGTGACTGTACATGGGATGAATACCCAGGTGGAATGGTCTCCTGATGGCCCATCCTTCAGTTTCTGTCCCATGTTTTGTTTCTATATTTGTTGCTTTGAGTATTTTTGTTACTCATTCTAAGTAGAACTGAGGCATCCCCTCTTGGTCTTCCTTCTTCATGAGCTTAATGTGGTCTGAGGATTGAGTCTTTTCTATTCCAAGCTTTTGGGCTAACATCCGCTTAACAGTGAGTAAATACCATGTGTATTCTTTTGTGATTGGGTTAACTCACTCAGGATGATAATTTCTAGATCCAACCATTTTCCTAAAAATTTCTCAAATTCATTATTTCTAATAGCTGAGTAATACTCCATTGTGTAGATGTACCACATTTTTTGTATCCATTCCTCTGTTGAGGGACATCTTGGTTCTTTCCAGCTTCTGGCTATTATAAATAAGGCTGCTATGAACATAATGGAGCATATGTCCTTATTATATGTTGGAGCATTTTCTGGGTATGTGACCAGGACTGGTATAGCTGGATCCTCAGGTAATGCTATGTCCAGTTTTCTGAGGAAACGCCAGACTGATTTCCAGAGTAGTTGTACAAGCTTGCAATCCCACCAGCAATGGAGGAGTGTTCCTCTTTCTCCACATCCTCGCCAACATCTAGTATCACCTGAGTTTTTGATCTTAGCCATTCTGACTGGTGTGAGGTGGTATCTCAGTGTTGTTTTGATTTGCATTTCCCTGATGACTAAGGATGTTGAGCATTTCTTAAGGTGCTTCTCAGCCATTCAAGTTTCCTCTGTTGAGAATTCTTTGTTTAGCTCTGCACCCCATTTTTAATAGGGTTATATGGTTGTCTGGAGTATAATTTCTTGAGTTCTTTGTATATCTTAGATATTATCCCTCTGTCAGTTGTAGGATTGATTAAGATCTTTTCCCAATGTGTTGGTTGCCATTTTGTCTTATTGACAATGTCCTTTGCCTTACAGAAGCCTTGCAGTTTTATGAGGTCCCATTTGTCAATTCTTGATCTTAGAGCATAAGCTATTGGTTTTCTCTTCAGGAACCTTTCCCCCATGCCTAGGTATTCAAAGGTCTTTCCCACATTCTCTTCTATTAGTTTCAGTGTATCTGGTTTTAAGTGAAGGTCTTTTATCCACTTGGATTCGAGCTTTGTACAAGGAGATATGAATGGATTATTTACATCCTTCTACATGTTGACCTCCAGTTGAACCAGCACCATTTGCTGAAAATGCTGTCCTTTTTCCACTGGATGGTTTTATCTCCTTTGTCAAAGATGAAGTGACCATAGGTATGTGGGTTCATTTCTGGATCTTCAATTCTATTCCATTGGTCTTCCTGCCTGTCTCTGTACCAACACCATGCAGTTTTTATTACTATTGACCTGTAGTATAGTTTGAGTTCAGGGACAGTGATTCCCCCAGAGGTCCTTTTGTTGTTCAGAATAGTTCTCCCTATCCTGGGTTTTTTGTTGTTCTAAATAAATTTGCAAATTGCTCTTTCTATCTCTATGAAGAATTGATTTGGAATTTTTGATGGGGATTGCATTTAATCTATAGATTGCTTTTGGCAAGATGGCCATTTTTACTAAATTAATCCTGCCAATCCAGGAGCATTGGAGATCTTTCCATCTTCTGAGATCTTCAATTTCTTTCTTCAGAGATTGAAGTTCATGCCATACAGATCTTTCACTTGCTTGGTTAGATTCACTCCAAGATATTTTATATTATTTGTAGCTATTGTGAAGGGTGTCATTTCCCTAATTTCGTTCTCAGCCTGTTTATCTTTTGAGTATAGGAAGGCTACTGATTTGTTTGAGTTGATTTTATATCCAGCCACTGTATTGAAGTTGTTTATCAGGTTTACGAGTTCTCTGGCCAAAGTTTTAGGGTCGTTAAGTATACTATCATATCATCTGCAAATAGTGAAGTTTTGACTTCTTCTTTTCCTATTTGTATCCCTTTGACTTCCTTTTGTTGTCTAATTGTTCTAGCTAGGACTTCCAGTGTTATATTGAATAGGTAGGTTTAGAGTGGGCAGCCTTGTCTATTCTCTGATCTTAGTGGGATTGCTTCAAGTTTCTCTCCATTTAGTTTGATGTTGGCTGCTCGCTTGCTGTATATTGCTTTTACTATGTTTAGGTATGGGCCTTGAGTTCCTGATCTTCCCAAGACTTTTAACATGAAAATATGTTGAATTTTGTCAAATGCTTTCTCAGCATCTAGTGAGATGATCATGTGGTGTTTTTCTTTGAGTTTACTTATGTAGTGGATTACATTGATGGATTTCTGAATATTGAACCATCCCTGCATTCCTGGGATAAAGCCTACTTGATCATGATGGATGATTGCTTTGATGTGTTCTTGGATTCGGTTTGCGAGAATTTTATTGAGTATTTTTGCATCAATATTTATAAGAGATTGGTCTGTAGTTCTCTTTCTTTGTTGGGTCTTTGTGAGGCTTAAGGATGAGTGTAATTGTAGCTTCATAGAATGAATTGGGTATTGTTCTTTCTGTAACTATTCTGTGGAATAGTTTAAAGAGAATTGGTATTAAGTCTTCCTGGAAGGTCTGATAGAATTCGGTGCTGAAACCACCTGGCCCTGGACATGTTTTGGTGGGGAGATTTTTAGTGACTGCTTCTATTTCTTTAGGGGTTATTCGACTGTTTAGATGGTTTATCTGCTCCTCGTTTAACTTTGGTACCTGGTATCTGTCTAGAAAATTGTCCATTTCATCCAGATTTTTCAATTTTGTTGAGAATAGGCCTTTGTAGTAGGATATGACATTTTTTTTTAATTTCCTCTGTTTTGTTGTTATGTCTCCCTTTTCAGTTCTGATTTTATTAATTTGAATGCTGTCTCAGTGCACTTTGGTTATTCTGGCTAAGGGTTTGTCTATCATGTTGATTTTCTCAAAGAACCAGCTCCTGGTTTTGTTGATATTTTGTATAGTTCTTTTTGTTTCAACTTGGTTGATTTCAGCCCTGAGTTTAATTATTTTATGCCATCTACTCCTCTTGGGTATATTATCTTCTTTTTGTTCTAACACTTTCAGGTGTGCTGTCAAGTTAGTAATGTATGCTCTTTCCATTTTCTTTTTGTGAGCACTTAAAGTTATGATTTTTTCTCTTAGTACTGCATTCATGGAGTCCCACAAATTTTGATATGATGTGTCCTCATTTTCATTTAAATCTAAAAAGTCTTTAATTTCTTTCTTTATTTCTTTCTTGACCAAGTTATCATTGAATAGAGCATTGTTCAGTTTCCACCTGTATATGGGCTTTCCGTTGTTTTTGTCCATGTCAAAGAGGAGTCTTAATTAGTCCATGGTGGTCTGATAGGGTACAAGGGATTATTTCAATCTTTTCGTATCTGTTAAGGCCTGTTTGTGACCAATTATATGGTCTATTTTGGAGAAGGTACCATGAGGTGCTGAGAAAAAGGTATATTCTTTTGTTTTAGGATGAAATGTTCTATAGATGTCAGTTAAGTCCAATTGGTTCATAGCTTCTGTTAGTTTCATTGTGTTTCAGTATATTTTCTGTTTCCATTATCTGTCCATAGCTGAGGGTGGGGTGTTGAAATCTCACACTATTATTGTGTGAGGTGCAATGTATGCATTAAGCTTTAGTAAAGTTTCTTTTATGTATGTGGGTGCCCTTGCATTTGGGGCATAGATGTTGAGAATTGCGAGTTCCTCTTGGTACATTTTTCCTTTGAAGAATATGAATTGTCTTTCTTTATCTTTTTTGATACCTCTTGGTTGAAAAATGATTTTATTTGATATTAGAATCGCTACCCCAGCTTGTTTCTTGGGGCCATTTGCTTGGAAGATTGTTTTCCAACCTTTTCCTCTGAGGTAGTGTCTGTCTTTTTCACAAAGGTTCGTTTCCTGTATGCAGCAAAATGTTGGGTCCTGTCTATGTATCCAGTCTGATAGTCTATGTCTTTTTATTGGAGAATTGAGTTCATTAATATTAAGAGATATTAAGGAAAAATGAATGTTGTTTCCTGTTATTTTTGTTATTGGCAGTGGAGTTATGTTTGCATAGCTACCTTCTTTTAGGGTTGTTGGAAGATTACATTCTTGCTTTTTCTAGGTTGTAGTTTCCCTCCTTCTGTTGGAGTCTTCCACCAATTATCCTTTGAATGCTGGATTTGTGGGAAGATATTGTGTAAATTTGGATTTGTCATGGGATATTTTGGTTTCTCCATCAATATTGATTGAGAGTTTTGTTGGGTATAGTAGTCTGGGCTGGCATTTGTGTTCTCTTAGGGCCTGTATGATATCAGTCCAGGATCTTCTGGCTTTTATAGTCTCTGGTGAGAAATCTGGTGTAATTCTTATAGGTCTGCCTTTATGTGTTACTTTGCCTTTTTCCCTTACTGCTTTTAGTATCTTCTCTTTGTTTTGTATATTTGATGTTTTGATTATTATGTGATGGGAGGTGTTTCTTTTTTGGTCTAGTCTATTTGGGGTTCTGTAGGCTTCTTGAATATTTAAGGACATCTCTTTCTTTAGTTTAGGGAAGCTTTCCTCTATAATTTTGTTGAAGATATTTACTGGCCCTTTAAGTTAGGTGTTTTCACCTTCATCTATACCTATTATCCTTAGGTTTGGTCTTTTCATTGTGTGCTGAATTTCCTGGATGTTTTGTGTTAGGAACTTTTTACATTTCACATTTTCTTTGACCATTGTGTCTATGTTTTCCATGTTATCTTCCGTGCATGAAATTCTCTCTTCTATCTCTTGTATTTTGTTGGTGATGTGATGCTTGCATCTATGACTCCTGATCTTTTTCCTAGATTTTCTATCTCCAGGGTAGTCTCCCTTTGAGATTTCTTTATTGTTTCTACTTCAATTTTTAGATCCTGGATTATTTTGTGTAATTCCTTTACCTGTTTGGTTGTGTTTTCTTGTATTTCTTTAAGGGCTTCTACCTGTTTACTTGTGTTCTCCTCAAATTCTTTGAGAGTGTTGTTTATGTCCTTTTTAAAGTCCTTCATCATCATCATTAGAAGTGATTTTAATTCTGAGTCCTGCTTTTCTTGTGTGATGTGGTGTTCAGGACTTGCTATGGTGGAGGAACTGGGTTCTGGTGATGCCAAGTAACTTTGGTTTCTGTTGTTTACATTCTGTAGCTGTAGTGCTACTTGCACTCACTGGTTCTGACTGGAGTCTGCCTTTCCAGTTACCTTGGTTGTGTCAGAACTCCTCGGGGTCCGGATGACTCTATGATCCTGAGCTCCAGCTGCTCTGGGTACAATGACTCCACTAGGATATTTCAGGATATGGTGTCTCCATGGTAGTAGACCAGCTAGGTGTTTGCTGCTCTGAATGTTTTTGCTCCTCTATGATGCGTCAGGATATGGTGTCCCCTGCTGTGCAGCTCTGTGGGCCGTGTCCTCTCTAGGATGCCTGCAGCTCTGTGGTCCTTGACCTCTCTTGGGTACCTCTGCAGCTCTGCAGTCCGTGACCTCCCTAGGGTGCTTCCAGACTCAGTTTCCAGGGAGGAGCAGATCATCTGGGAAACTGCTCCAGCCACTGGTATCCAGGCAAGGGGCAGAAGGGGAGTGGTTCTCTGCAGGTGCAGGATCTGGATGCAGGTGCACTCTGGGGGCTCCCAGTTGTGCTTCTAAGGCCTAGGGCAATGTGCGGGTTCTCTTACTTTCTGCTATGCAGTCTGTGCCCTCCCTAGGGTGCCTCCAGACTCAGTTTCCAGAGGGGAGCAGAGACTGCTCCCCAGAATAATATTTTAAAGTATAAAATTTATTTTGAGATAATCCAATGGAACTTTGTGACATATATTTAATTTCATTAGATAAGACAGAACATGCTTTAATATTGGCATGCTTTAGCTTGTCATTGTCTGTACTCCATAAAATAGCTTCTCATTTTAAAATTAGATCATTTTAATAGTTCATGAAAAAGTGGTTGGAAATTCTACAGTGCTTTCTTTCATCTTCATAACTACTTGAATTCTTCCTGATATAACAAGGACTATTTGGTACATACAGAAAAGGCAAGCATTTATATAAATGATTATTTACAGACTTTATATTTACTAGTATGTATTACCCTTCAGGTAGTGAATTCGTCTTCTCCAGTGACATGTGCGTGCATGCTTATGTGGCCATGGGTGTTTGTGTATACAGGTACATATGCTGACAAGATCACACATGTTTGTACTCTGATGAACTCATTTTCTTCAGCTTCTACTCTGAACATTCCTTAAATTTAACACATTATACTTTTGTGTTTATTAGTTTATTAATACATAATTCCAGAGGTTTCAAATGAAATTCAATAATAGTATTACAGAAAACATGAATAGAGCTTACATGTGTACAGTATCATTACTCTGTTGCAAAGAGAATCAGTTTCAAAATAGCACATAAAACTGAAAATGGTGCCCGAAAGCTAACATTCTTAGTTTTATTCTTAGGACATAATTCTCTTTTTAGGGCAGCCTTCTTCATGTGAAGTTGCTCTACTCCATTCCCTATTAAACCCAACTAATGCTATTACTGTACTGTATTATGCTTGTCTATTTTTGAGCTAAAATATTTTTAAACTTGTACCTGAGCAATGATTGTTTATTCAAATTCTTCTCTAATTCATTTTCAGTGTATAATGAAGACTCCATGATTTCTCAACTCAGAGGGATTATATAAATTTTAGAACACAATGTGTTCCTTTAAAACAAAAATAAAATATCTCAAAAGCAAAAAATTATATAAAGAACAGAAGCCAACTTACATAAGTTCATCAATTTCTTTATTCAAATACTGAGTTCTTTCTGAGTGAGGTCTGGTGACACATCACAAAACTATGGGAATCAGGCAGGAGGAGGAAGTACTCACAATCATTCTGGAGAACATACTAAGACTGTGGCCAATCTAAACTAAATACCAAGACTTTGTCTTAAAAGAATACTCAAAATAAAATAATAAAAAGATCCTAAAACACATACTGGAATTACATATTCTGTGAAAGTCTTTTCATGCAAAAATATTTTGAAATAGCTACAAAAGCAGTATTAGGGAAGGGGCTTAACTCATTGACTTACAAAGAATTAAAACATTAGATTAAATTTTGAATTTTTTCTGTCTCTTATTTGCTTCTGATACAGGGTGTTAAATAAGTAACAGGATTGCATAATTTTTTTCTAAATGGGCTAAAAATAATCTGGCCTCAATTAATCAAATATTTCTTAAGGTAGTATTTCATTCTTCATTGGTTATTAAACTTACTTCTAATAAAAATTCAACAATTTTATCATTTTATGAACATGTTAATATCTCAAAGTTTCTTTGAACTAAAAATCTATTATATTGAGTTTTTCATTGATTAATGTGCTAATGTGACTCATGGTAAATTATTATTATCCATAGTGTGACTTAACTTTCTAATGTGCATATTTTAACAATTTTCAACAACTATTGCATTTTCTATGTTGGATTTTAATAATCCTTTATTTCTTTGTTTATATTCTAATATTGTGAAGCAATAATTTTTATAAAAGTCACCATGCTTATCACCAGATTTTTAAACTTAGTATATTTGAACCATCCAGCAAAAGAGTACAATTTATTTTCAAATTATCCAGCAGGCAAGGGAAGCTTCACTTATAAAAGACACATTTTTGGTCTTGACTATTTTCAGCTGATCAGCAGATTGAAGAAAAGACAGAATGTACAGGAAAGAGAACAGAAGAAATTTCACATCTTGACAGTGCCGACCTCCTGGGGATATTATGTGTGTTCAGATTCACTTCACTGTGAACCACTGACTATTTTTTGAATGTAGAGAATTCATTTTATTTCATCATCTCATCTGACAGAAGTCTTTCTCTTCCCTAGGACTAAATAAAGAAAATTATTCAGAAAATAGACCTGTACCCACGCTTTCTCGTTTTCTAGCACAACATTGAAATAGACATTGAATGTATGTCTGTGTTTGTGTCTGTAAAATCTATTTGAGGTCCTATTAATTATTGTCTACTTATCTATATTTAAAAATACCAATAATTTCAAAATACAATTCTTTTTCTTGTGTGTGTGTGTGTGTTTGTGTATAGGGTGACAAACACAAAGTAAGATCAGTCCTACAATGCCAGTGGGAATATTTCATGAACTGGAAGAAAGACTGAAAGGGAAAAGAAGAAAGGGAACCAAGTGCTGGCATTGGTTTGCTTCTTTCTGCATTATAACCTACAAATAGAAGAACTAACTGCTCCATCATGCCTTTTCTGTCAGAGAATGAATTATAATTAGTGATTAGCACAAGAAAGTTAATCCTTGTATATTAGTTATTAATCTCCAAGGGGTGAACAACTTAGGATGGCTCAAAATTACTTTGTTTTCAAATTTTCAGTATTAAGAAATTAGCACATGAATTTATTAGAACAAATATTCAAATTTTGAATTTTGAGATTTCTGGAGCAAGCCAAGCTGCTTTGAGTAGCCTACTGTCCGACTAAGAATTCCATTCTCCCCTGACTTCTCCTCCACCCAGTAATAAGACCTACTGAGCCTTAACCATATATGTAAGCTACCCTTCCCCCACTAGCCTACTCTGCTTAGTAAGTTCTCTTGGCCAAGCCAAGCTTCCCTAAGCAGCTTTCTAGCCTGGTAGCCCAGGCAGAGCTCCATTCTCCCACTTGCTCTCTGCCCACCTTCTTCAGACCTGTATCTCCTGAACCAAAGAGACCTGCAGGTCTGGAAACATAGAGCCTAGGGTTGCCCATCAGAGGTCTTCCATACCAGAATCATCAAGGTTTAACATACCTCCGAATACCTACCACAACAGGAACACACAGGGACCAAAGCAATCCACATGGCTAAAGGCCCTTGAAAGAATCACCCAAAGGCAGGGCAATATGAGAACTTCATAACAAGGGTACGTTATTACAGTAAGCTATGAATATTCTAATATGAACCTAAATAAATAATTTTTATTATTTTTATTTTATTTTATTTTATTTTATTTTATTTTATTTTAATGTATTCACCATTGCTCTTCTCAGACACACCAGAAGAGGATTTCAGACCCCATTGAAGATGGTTATGACCTATCATGTAATTGCTGGGAATTGAAATCAGGCCCTCTGGAAGAACAATCAGTGCTCTTAATCACTGAGCCATCCCTCCAGCCCCTTAAATACAATAATTAAATGATGATAGAGACCTTTATAGAGGAATGATTAAATTTCTTAAAGGAACATACAATTAAACAGATAACTAGACTTATCAACAATGGCTTTAAATGCTAGAAATGCCAGGACAGATACTATGCAACCTCTAAAAATACCACATATGCCAACATAGACTACTATACTCAGCAAAATTCTCCATCACCACTGATGAAGCAACAAAATATTTTGAGACAAATTAAAATTCAGGCAGTATCTGTCCAAAAATCTAGCGCAGTATAAAATACTAGAAGAAAAACTCAAA
This sequence comes from Arvicanthis niloticus, assembly GCF_011762505.2. Lineage (NCBI taxonomy): Eukaryota > Metazoa > Chordata > Mammalia > Rodentia > Muridae > Arvicanthis > Arvicanthis niloticus. The sequence goes on along the minus strand of NC_047660.1, from coordinate 12,801,798 downwards.
CCCAAGAAGGATAAATACATCCAAGAACATACAGGAAATAAATAATTCCATAACAGCAAAATTAGTGGAAGCACACACAAATACACACACACACAAACAAACACACACACACCAACAACATGACATCAAAATAACAGAAATTAATATTCACTGGTCATTAATATCTCTCAATATCAATGGACTCAATTCCTGTATAAAAAGATACAGGCTAACAGAATGGATGTGAAAACAGGATCCATCTTTCTGCTGCATAAAAAAAAAAACCCTCAGCAATAAAGATATATATTAACTCAAAATAATGGGCTAGAAAATATTTTTCCAAGAAAATGAACCAAAGAAGCAAGCTGTATTATCCATTCTAATATCTATCTAATAAAATAGACATTAAAACAAAATTATTCAAAAGAGACAGAGAAGGACACTTTATATTCATCAAAGAAACAATATACCAAGATGATATCCAAATTCTGAACATCTGTACTCCAAAGACAAGGGCATCTACATTTGTAAAAGTAATATTACTAAAGTTTAAATTTCACATCAAACATCACACATTAATAGTGGGAGACATCAACACTCCAGTCTCATCAAATGGTAGGTCATCTGGACAAAAACAAAATAGAAGAATAATAAAACTAGTAGACATTATGAATTAAATGGACCTGACAGATGTCTATAGAATATTTCACTGAAACACAAAAAATTATATCTTTTTCTCAACACCTCATGGATCCTTCCACCAAATGACTCAACTACAAAGCAAGCCTCAACAAATATAAGAAAATTTAAATAACGTCCTGTACTTTATCAGATCACCATGAATTGCAGCTGATCTTCAACCACAAAGGAAGCACCAGAAAGCATACACACTTATGGAATTTGAACAACTGTCTACTCAATGATCTGTGAGTCAGCAAAGAAATAAAGATACTTAAGACTATCTAGAATTCACTTAAAGGCACAACATACACAAATTACTAGACACAATGAAAATCAGAAATAAAAGGAAGACAAAACAACAGACACTGAGAAAATTTAAAAAATCATTAGGTCTCACATCAAAAGTCTGTACGCCCCAAATCAGAAAATTCTAACAAAATTGACTTACTAAAGTTAAATAAAGATCATATAAACTATTTAAAGAGGCCTATGACCCCCTACAGAAATAGAAGCAGTCATTAAAAGTCTCCTAACAAAAAAACCTCAGGGCCAAAAAAATCGCTAGTGCCAAACTCCATCACTTTTTAAAAGTGCTAAGACAAATACTCCTCAACCTATTCCACAAAATAGAAACAAAATGAACACTGCCAAACTCACTCTAATGAGACCACAGTCACCCTGATATCTAAAACACACATAGACTCAACAGAGGAATGGAAAATCCAGAAATAAACCAAAACACCTATGGACACTTAATTTTGGATAAAGAAGTTAAAACCATACAATGGGAAAATAAAAACATCTTCAAAGAATTGTGCTGGTCTAACTGGATGTCTACTGGCAAGAGAATGCAAATAGATCTATATTTATTAACATACACAAAACTCAAGTTCAAGTGGATCAACAATATCAATATGAAACCTGACATACTAAATCTTATAGAAGACAAATTGGGAAATACCCTGGAACACATTGTTATGGGCGATAATTTCTTAAACAGAACACCAATGGCTCAGGCTGTTATATGAACAAAAGATAAATTGGACCTTATGAACATGAAAATCTTCTGTAAGGCAAAGAAAAATGTCAGTAGGACACAAGGGCAGCCTACACATTGGGAAAGGTTCTTCATCAAACCTACATCTGACAGAATTATAATATGCAAAATTTATAAGGACCTCAAGAAGTTAGACATCATCAACCCATATAACCCAATTTTAAAATGGGGTACAGTACTAAACAGAGAATTCTCAATAGAGGAATCTCAAATTGCCAAGAAACATTTAAAGAAATGTTCAAAGTCCTTAGTCATCAGGGAAATACAAATCAAAACAACTCTAAAGTTCCATCTTACACTCATCGCAATAGCTTATATCAAAAGCTCAAGGGATAGCACGTGCTGGCAAGGATTTGGAACAAAGAGAACCCTCCTCTGTTGCTGGTCAGAGTGAAAACTTGTACAACAGCCCTGCAGATCAATGTGTAGTTTCTTAGAAAACTTAGAATAGTTCTACATCAAGAGCCAGCTATACCATTCCTGGGCATATACACAAAAGGTTCTCTTCCATCACACAAAGACAATTGCTCAACTATATTCATAGCAGCTTTATTCATATTAGGCAGTAACTGGAAATTATCTAGATGCCAATCAGCTGAAGAATAGATAAAGAAAATGAGGTACGTCTATACAATGGAATGCTATTCAGCTGTGAAAAACAAAGATATAATTTTTTTTTCAGGCAAATTAATGGAACTGGAGAATATCATCCCAAGTAAGACAACCCAGTCCCAAAAAGGATATGCATGGTATATATACTCACTTATAACTGGATATTAGCCATAAAACACAGGAGGCCCATGCTTCACTCTACAGACCCAAAGAAGATAAACAAGCAGGAAGGCATAAGGGAGGAGCCTTGAATCTTACTTGGGAGGGTGAATAAAATAGTCATAAGAAGCAGATGGGCAACTGGCAACTGGGTGGGAGAGGAAATGGGGAGGTGAATATGAAAAAGGATTCAGTATAATTCAGTATAAAGGATAAGATATATTGAAATAAATATAAATAAAGTATATTCAGTATAAAGGATAAGGTATGGGGAGAGAAACAAGGGTTGGCCTTGGGATGACTTTAGCTGTAACTCACAACACTGGATATATGGAGATGAGGCCACATCATGTAGCCAGGCAGAAACCACAATAACACGATGGGGACACCAAACCAACTAAAAATTTTTCAATCCAAACTTTATCCTGTCTACAAGAAATGCAGGGACAGAGGGTAGAGCAGGGACTGAGGGAACAGGCAACCAATAACTGGCCCAACGTGAGATGCAGCCCATGGGCAAGCACAAATCTTTGACACTATTAATGATACTCAGTTATGCTTGCAGACAAGATTCTAGCATGGCTGTCCTCTGAGAGGCTCTACTATCAACTGACTCAGACAGATGCAAATACTCCTAGCCAAACATTGTATGGAGCTTTAGGACTCTTGTGGAAGAATATGAGGATGCATTTTAGCTGTGCTGTCTTCTCCATTCATTTTTTATGGCATCCAGTCATCCTCCCTGCCATTCTCCAAACTAACCACAATCTTCCTACTACCTGAACCATCCACTCTGCCACCTACTTCTGTCCTTCTATCTTCCTTCCACAACTATTCCATTATCCTTTTCAAATGAGACTCAAGCATCCTTGCATGTGCCCTCCTTTTTATCCAGCCTTCTTGGGTCTGTAGAGAGTATCACCAGCATCCTCTATTTTATGGCTAATGTCCTCTTATAAGTAGTACATACCATGTATGTCATTTTAAGACTAGGTTGCCTCACTGAGGATGATATTCTCAAGATCTATCCATTTGCCTGAAAATTTTATGATGTTTTTGTTTTCCATAAGGCAGTATTCCATTGTGCAGATGTACCACATTTTCTTGATGAATTCTTTTGTTGAGGGATATCTAGATTGATATCTAGATTGCTTCTGGCTGCTATGATTAAAGCTGCTATGGGCATAGTTTAACAACAGTCCTTGTGGAATGGTGGAGCATCCTTTGGATGCTCTAGGAGTGGCACATCTCGGTCGTGAGGTCTACTAGTTCTAACTATTCCAAGTTTTCTGAGAAACTGACAAATTGATTTCCAAAATGGCTGTACAATTTTGCACTCCCATCAGCAGTGGAGGAGTGTTCCCCTAGCTCCATCTGGTCCTGAGCTTTTTTGTTTGTTTGTTTCATTTGTTTGTTTGTTTTTTGGTTTGTGGGTTTTCAGTGACTGCTTCCAGGTAGCTTACAATGTAGTGTGAAGCATGATCTCAAGAAAACACACAACAGAACAACAACATCAAAACAAACAATGAAAAAACAAAACAAAACAAAAAACAGGAAACAACAAAAAAAGGTAACATACAGTTTTATTGTCAGTATTGACTGTGCTTTAGATGGGGCCTAGAGTTTGTTTTCACAAAGGGTTATTCTTTAACTGATTCTGTAAATTCTTGAAGAACCTAATTTTAGGAGAATGTGGAGATACTAATGTAAACTCTTCTATGATTCTATGTTTTACAATTCTATCCCACTTCACATTGATAGTGGAATTATGTTTTGATACAATCACGTAGTTTAGGGGGAAGATCATGAAAGTTTATTTTATATAATTTATCTTTATACTTTTTTAAAAGAAATTATTCTACTTTTTATGTATTCACTTAATATCCCACTCACTACCCTGCTCCCAGTCACTCCCTCACACAAACCTTCCTCCATCCCCATCCTGTTCCTCTCTGAGCAGGTGGGACACCCCTTCTTATTCCCCCACTCTGGCACTTAAATCTCTGAGTGGCTAGGTGCTTCCTTTCTGACTGAGGCCAGATAATGCAACCCAGCATTACTATATTTGGATTCCATAAAAAAAATATGTGGAATTTTAAAGTTATTATCTTCAGCTTGATATTGGGAGAAGCTTGAAAGAAACAACTGTTTACTGTGACACTAAAACTTTCAGTCTTCAGGATGTTGTGCTTTGATCTTTCTTCAACTTTATTATGTCTAAACATTTATTAATTACTAATAATTTAATTACTCATAAACTTAACAAACATGTGTAATTATTATTTCTCTTGAAGCTTATGGAAAGGACATCATATGTAAAGAATCATGCTATTAGTGTTACTTGATATCATTTTTCTTATTATTGAAAAATAACAGAATAGTAACTTGAATCTCCTAACAGAAAATATTTTGCTACAATTCTCAGTTTGACTGTTTTCCAAATAGTATGTATCAATGGGTTAGTCTACCACCAGAGCGCTAAAGAGAAATAATGGAAAATGAGTTAGAACATTCCAGAGAGATCTTAGATGAACTGGCATAAGTATATGTGAGGAATACAAACTCATGTCTCAGTATTCTTCCCTTTGCTTCCTCAAAACAAGCTGAATGATGTGCCTATGCCTGTGTCTTCTCCATTAGAAGAGGAGTGGCCATGTCATAAGGTATTTTTTAGGTGTTTAAGGAGTTGGCATACTGACTTCATGGGAATTTAATTTTGCTCATACATAGAATTTTAAAGATATCTTGGGCTTTACTACATAAACTGCAGAGCAAAATTAATCTGTACTTCTTGATCATACAAAAACCTGGTTGATAGATTCAGAATCTAATTCAAATCCAAGTAAAGGGGTTCTTGACATTGAATACATTCTGGAAAATTTATTTAGCTACAGAAATTCTAAAGTTTTTTGTTGGTAAAAGCAAAAAATAGACCATATATTAATAATTTTTAAAAATTAAAAGTGACTTTTAAAATCCAGCAATATTTCAAAATTATTTTTAATTAAAAGCTTGTAGTATTATCAAAAGAAATCCTATAATACTCAATGTTCTTTGTTATTTTCTATAGGAGAACAATTCATTTTTTCACTTACTATATGTTTGGTACTAATGAAATGATAATCAACAAAGAGAAACTATTACCTAATGTCTACTGTACAACCAACAATTTCTAATGTTTTTCCACCCTAATTAAACAATTGACTTATAATTATCTATTAATTGTTTTTTTGAGTCATGATCTCTAAATCCAAGGAATATTATGATGTCTGAGACCCATCTACATATTATTGCACCTTCTACTTCATGTTCTACATATGTGCAGAAGACATTCTGTACCATGCTTCATTAAGTGGAGAAGATTCATACTTCAGCCTGTACCATATTTATACTTCAAATTGCCATTAAGTGGAATAAGCCTTGACATGGTATTGGCTAGTGGTGTAAACCTGTATTACAAGGATGTCATTTTGGAGGAGAAAGAGCTTCTGAAAGCTATATCGGGCAGCCATTTCTTTAAATAATTTTTGCCATGCTCATGATCATCAGCACTCTGACACTAGGATAGCAACGGTAGCATTTCTTTGAGAGAAATGATTATACCAGAGAATTTATGCCAAATACATTATGAAAATTTATCATAGATATATGTTTACATATATAAGCATATAAATAAAAAACAGTAACAAACTGCTATCACAATTAATGGCTCAACATTCCCTATTCCCATGTGTCTCTCTACTATTTCACATGCACTTTAGTGGCTTCACTTAATGGCAACCTCCATTGTGTCCCCCATGTTAGTTTTTAACTCCATTGGTAACCACTTTACAAAAACCATCCCCATTTCTTGTTTTCCATTTGCAAAGAGCCAATTTGGTTATGTTGTTAAATACTTTGAAAACACATTATATTACCATGGTGACCTTCAAAATGCAACACTGCATATTTCTTCCTGAAATACTCACATTTCTCATCGATTCTTTTGCCTTTTGATCTCTCATGGATAATTTTCTACTTAAGAATGTGGTCTCTTTAAACTTAAATCAAGAACATGAAGCATTCTGACGTCAAATCATGTACTTACATTTTTTTTCTTGGATCAAAAGTCAAAGCTTCTTCTATAAATAGCTGTGTCCTATATCTCACAGATCCTGTCTATCTGTCTTTGATATTTGCCTTAATGTTCAAAGTACACTAAGGATGCTCTGACTCTATCTTTCTTTTAGTGTGCAATGCTTGTATGCATTTCTGATGTTTTCACTCACCAGAGTCACATTTCAGGATTATTTTCATGCTTAAAAATGCCACATCTGAGGATTTTTTTACCTCATCAATTTATTCATGTCCCATCACCTGCTTCTACTCTCTTTGCTTTATTGATAAATAAAATTCTATATTGTATATCAATGTGAATGTGAGAAAGTTGTAGAAAATGCAAGAAAAGAAAATAGAGAATAGGAATTAAATAGTTGGGGATTAAATAAACTGGAAAAACATTATATATATATATATATATATATACAAACAAAAAACAAAACCAAAGGAGGGTACTTCATTTATACCATCATTTACACTTTACATTTTCCTTGATTGCATGAGCAGAATTGTGGTTAATTTTAACCAGTCTAAACCATTTAATGTATCACTTGTAAAGTGTTTTAAAGCTATTCATTTAATTTAGTATATAATTGTCTATTAAGAAATTCTCAATAACTACACTCTGAAACTTGTGTACCATTCCTACAGTTCTGTGTATCTATTTTGTTTTTGCCTCTTTAATTCTATATACTTAATTATTGCTGTTTTCAATTTCAGAATGCACTATCCTTAAAATTTTGCTGCACTTCATTGTCATGTATAACTTTAACTGCAACTATTCATTGCAACTTGCTTTTCTGTAGTTAACAATGACTTCACTTTTATTGAATACTTAAAAGGTACCCCTTTCATCTAGGTGTGTCCTTATAGTTTCTTAAGTACTTTTTGCATAGTTGGTTTTTTGGATATTTTATTTACATTTCATATGCCATCCCCTTTCCCCATCCCCCACCCCTGCCAGGTAGCTGAATTTTTAAAAGATAAATAACTCCCAATTTAGTGATCTATTACAAATCAATTCATCACTTATTGGTAAAATAACAAGAACAGTGCATGTGGCATGTGTCTAAAATCCTATAAGTCTTGAGGAAGAGGCAAGATAATACTTTTCTATTTCAATAGTCAGCATGACCTATATAATGAGACTCTGTCCTAAACATTAAGTAATTGAGATTTTAGACATAGTAATAAAATGGTACCTCATGACTCTGCTATACTCATATAACAGACATTTTAAATCTTCATCCAGGATGTTTCCATTAACACAGAGACCAATAATTGGTCAATATGAGAGAAAGAGATGATGAAGTTTTCAAAAGTGAAAAAAAAAAGTCCTTTCTTTTCCTCAATATTGTAGACATAATGGAAGAGAGAGCAAACGCAAAAGGATTCTGAGATCCAGAGATGGTGGATACATCAGGAAATAGTGTTTTCAGAATACAACAGCTCAGCTGAACATGGAAACCCACCATGATTATGACCCTTTGTATGCAAAAAACTTGTGAAAGCTCCAGCCAGACAAACACCCCATAGAGGGAAGCAGTTGGAAATGTAATCTCACAGCTAGAGGATAGCTATTAACATTTGATAGCTTCTGAGAAATAGTTTTCTTTAATGATATGATTTCTGGAAGGCCAACAAAATCCAGACTGTCTAGGTAACACAACTCGGACTTAGGGAAAGAAGAATAAATTCCTCGAGAAGTTGAATGGATAGTGATGGAAGGGCAGAGAGGGTAAAAAGGGACTATTTGTGTGGTATCAGTATATACAAATTTATGATTTCATATCATAAATAAAAGTATTAAAATATGTATTTCTGCTAAGCCATATTTCAAAATAGTCATTTGCTAAAATATTTTATTTATGATATGCCATATGTAATTGTTTAAATATTATAGTTTTCAAAACATTAGCCAATCTACAGCTTGTTTAGTATAAACAAAAGCACAGCTGTATGTTCAGTACGAATTTAAATGTTTATCTTCCAAGTATTTCATGTGTGTGCATGTACATGTGGTATGACACATATGTGGACATCAGAAGACAACTGTGTGCAGCTATTTCCTTCCAGCATGTGTGTTTGAAGGCCTATGTTCACCTCGACACTGGGCATAGACACTTGAGGAGACAGAGTGCAGGGAGTTTGACTGTGCTTATCCCATGCAGGTGTCAGGGAGGCTGGTGGGCTGTAAGAAACCACAGAGGCACTGCTCCTGGGGTAGGAAAGCTCAGTCTGAGAGGTGGGAACACCAGTGCTGGTTCAGGGGTCGCTGGGCCTGTGACAAGGCCTGGGCCATGGGGTACTCAGCCTCGTGGACATCCAGGTACCACTGGGAGTAGCAAAAGAACAGAGAACAGAGTTGGAAGCCAAAGGGCTGAGGACAGCATGTAGTTTGGGGCCAGTGGGGCTGACAGGGGAGAAAGGGGAGGAGAACTCTGACTTGTCCCAACAGATATGGATTCTTCTTAGCTTAGCAGAGGCAGGCTTGGTGGTGGTTGTGGCTTTGAGCACAGAGAGGCCTTCTACAGATTATGCTCTGGCTTTGTACATGAAGGCCTTCTGCATGGCTCCTCACAGTGGATCTTGGTGAAAAGACTCAGTCCATGATTCTAAACAGTTTATTGTCATGGTGGAAAATGGATGCATAAAACTGTATTCTACTTCTCAGGGTGGACCTTTTCCAGGGAGGAATGTCTGGGAAGGGAAGCTTATTGGCTAAGCCCTCCAGACTTCTAGGTACCTCATTAGCATGGAGAACTCTGTTTTGGGCTCACTTGGTTTTATGTCCCACATGTGTTCAGGGAATCAGAGTCTGTTCAGTAATCCTAAATGCAAGTAGTTTTGTATAATGAGCAGGTCTCCAGACATCTACAGTGAGTTTTTATAATAATATTAAAGCCATTAACCTTTGTAATCAGTTACCCTAAGACATGATGGATACAGCTTTTTTATATGGAGAACAACCTCTTACAGTTTTTATCTCTCTTCCTTGACAATGGAATTTTGATTTTTTTTTCAGCAACATTGTTTGGAAAACTCTTACTGATTCAATATAGTTGAAATGTAATTTTAACTCTATCACCTCGAGGCCAGTGAGAACCTGTCTCAGAAAAAAAATTTACGGAAATATATTTCCTATAATTTCCAAATTTAATTAGTAGTTGTCAATTAGAGTCTATTTATCCTGCCACTTAAGAATAAATTCGTTTCTTAGGTGATTCACTCATATTACACACTTGATTTTATGTACCTTAAATTTTACTTGAACTTCATCAGCAAACTTGCTTGAAGCCTTTTTAGCAGTTGGCTTAACTTGGTTTTATTATGAAAATTACTATTAGCTGGATTATATTATGAAATCATTTGCCATCATAGTTATGTTACAATCAAACATTTTAGAATTTAGACAGTTACTTGTATGAGCATAGCTAGGGAGAAACATTAAAGTTTCATATGACTCTGCAATGCATTTATTTTTTTTTTTCATTAAGGTCACAGCTACACAAAGATTGTAAAATATTTACATAAATATTTTGTTTCAAGATCTAACATTAAGAACACAATTGGAGATTTAGAAATGTTCTAAATGACCTTTGTTAATAAAAAATGACAATGTAGCAGGTGGGGTTTGTTTGGGTTTTATTGAATTATTTGTTTATTCTTCTCCTAAACCTCTCTCATTGTCTGCTGTGTTCTAGCAATGCTATTCATCTCAACCTGCCTCATAACGCGAGCTCCTTTGATAAAGGAAGTTCACAGAAGGGATAAGTATACTTAAGCAATTTGAGAAGCCCCACACATTTTGTCCAACCTGCTCTGCCTTTAAAAAGGACTATGTTTTAAATGTAATGATTTCATTGGTTTCATTCCACAAGTGTTTAGTTCAGAACTTCGAAAGTGTATGAAACATTGAAGTGTTTTCTTTGATTTAGTGTCAGCGGCTCTTGAAAATTAAGTATTTTATTTAATTAAATGATCTGGAATCTTTTCTTCTACTGTAGGTTGGGAAGCAACATAGAAACTGTCATAAAACAGCCTAACCTAATGCAAGTCCTTTAGATGATATAGAAAACAATAAAAGTCCTGGCAAAAGTATTGATTTTAGATTAGATAAGGATTCTGGCATTTGATACAGGTATGTGTCTGAAGTAAGCTGAAGAAAGTTTCAGTAGTATCTAAAGACCACTTCATTAAATTAAATCTATAATAACAAAATATATGATATGCAGTTTTAATTTTGTTCATTTCTTTGAGAATTGTAGTAGGACTGGCTTTGTATTGGGTTTAGCCATATACATGTATAATATAAATACATTTTTATACTTATTTGTTAATTAAACTTATTTTTTTGACAATTTTACATAAGTATGTAATGGGACTTTATAACTGTTCCCATCCCAGCGTCTGCCAGTAACCAGTAGTTCTCCACAGATTGGATGCTATTCACAAATGTATCATTGAGTGAGGAGAACTCAACAATTATTCTCAGCACACTGAGCAGCCAGGATTATTTGCATGTATGAACTGACTGAAAGGAAGAGATTATCTGGGTCTGAAAGTTGTTTGTTTGTGTGTGTGTGTGTGTGAATTTATCAAAGTAAAGTTGAATATTTTTGAAATTCGAAAACCTAATTGAGAACCTCAGTATTATTTTCCAAGGGTAATCAATAAATGCTTGGCATCTTAGAGCACTATTCAGAAAGGCTCATAGAAATGAATGACAGCCTGTGGATATTGAATACACTGCATGCCTTTGTCTCTATATCATTTTAAGAATACTCTCATACCTTTATATATTCTTTTCAATTTAAAAATAATAGAATATATATATAATATATAATTAACAAAACCAATCAAAATAACACATGACAAACTAATAATGTAATGAAAAATAAAAAAAAATGTAGAGCCAACATGGCTAGCTTAAAGAGGAAGAGAAGGGTATTTATAAGCATAACTAGATGCATAATAATAGGGAATTTTCTGACTTAGATTGGATAGTCTTATTTCCATAAATGTTCTATAACTAAGTCATTTAAGTTCTCTTATTCTTAGATTTAGCATGTAAACATGGAATTGGTGCTTATTATTAGCTCCTTTGCAATTAGCACTGAGAATCCTAAATGATTAACATTTGGTAGAAACATTTTGAGTAATAAAAGCCCCATTCAATTGAAATAAATGACAATTGTGCAGCAGCAGAGAGAACAATCTACAAAGATTAGTTGCAATCAGAATGGACAAAGTATGAAAACGTAGGAAGAGGCCTCTATCAAAGTGCTTCTCATGTTTTAACCTAACTCGCTGTTCATAAAGTAACAGCAAAATACAGTTGGTTTCATGTTCTGAGCAATTCTCAGTTTTTTTTTTATTATTTGCAGTACTATGCTATATGTTTTATTCCAACATCTGTCACTGTCATCTTTTTTACTAACATTATCAGAAATTCATGTTTGCATTCTCCAATCTCCCTCCCTTTGTCTTTACACATGATTAAAAATGTTCTTTTCTCTAAAAGTAACACAAAGCTGATTTCCATGCTTAGAATATTTGCATTGCTAACATTCCAGCTGTGTAATTTATGTCTTCCTTTGAATCTGTCCACAGCTATAAGCCTATAACCGGAATCTCCTGAGAAAATAATCCCCTTCCTGTTCTTAATGCAGAGTCTGGTTTCTGGGGAATGAGGAAGAAGTACGTTAAGTGTTACACAGATACACAAAAGTAACCAGAATTGCCGCTGCTTTCATGGTGATAATGGGCCAGTTAAACAAAAACGTTATTTTGAAACCTAATTCTTCCTTATTTTCTTACATTGCTCCAAACTGATACTGCTCTGTTTTATGTTATCTGTATAATATCAGGTATGAGGAAGATGGAGTAAACTTTTCATGTCCTACTTCTTTCTTTTCAGTAGTGTTTTTCTTTTCTCATTTTCCTTAAAACTTTGTGATATGTCAGGTGATATTTTAAAGATACAATTGTGTTTATTACTTCATGGAATTCAGTTCATTTGGCTTAATCCAGTTGTTCTTACTTCCTCTGAGTGCATTCCTAGGATTGTTATTAACTTGAAGATGGATAACAGCCTTTTATGGGTGGAGGAATTAAAAGTTAATATCAGCTTACAGATTAAAGTTTATAATAAAGGAATGTAAAGCAAGTTCATAAAGTAGAAGTTTTAGATATAAACGAAGAAGAAAGAGTGCTTGCTGACTTATTCTTCCTGGCTACTCAAAGTCCTTCCTTACTTTATTCCTTCTTTCCTTCCTTCCTTCTTTTTGTAAAGTAATATATTCCATTAAAAATATAAGCACAGGGCTGGAGTGTTGGCTAAGCTATATAAGGCTAGGCTCACAACCAAAAATATAAAATATAAGCACATAACTTCTTCTCTTCTTTTTCTTCCCTGAATCCCAACCATGCCCTGCCAATTTTATCAAATCCATGGATTCCTTTTATTATTATATATACATGTCTATAACTATATAAATACAACACACTGGGACAGTTTTATTGAGTTCATATGATTTCAGCTATGACTAATTATATCACATATCCAGACAGAAGGCTCAACCCTGCAAGAGATGACCTCCTCCTCTCTGAGTAGTCATTTGTTACTTATATGAACTTTAGAACCTGAGATCATGATGAAGCACAAAGAGATCAAAAACATCGAATTAAAAAAAAATAAAATAAAAAAGAAAGTCCCTTAGCTGCCACTTAGTTCTTGCAGGTGGATCTGTATTCCTGAAGACATAAAAATTCTGACTTTGAATATCTGAGCTGGATCTAACTCGAAAGGCTGCTTTCTACAGTACAGTTTCCATAATGGCACAAAGTAATAATGTACAGGCTGCCAAATGAGGAAAACAATTCATAGCGCTATGCAGCAGTGATGCCTATGAACTGCAATGATGACCAGTGATTTCAATGATTTCAAAGAATCCCTCAAGTTATGTAATGGTGGCATGCAGATGTTATCAATAATCACCATCTTCTAAGTGGACTTGGGAAGTAAGTATAAGGCCCACTAAATAAGAGGGACATCACACCTGGTCCTATGAGCATAGACAATAGCATTGGTGTAGTGATATAAAGGACCTTGAAGGATAAATTATTACTGTAGCTTTACTAGACCAGCATAATCGCCCCTACTTTAGAAAATGCACAGGTAAGTGTAGAAGTCGCCCTCCATCAGAGATTCTTTTCTTTACTTAAAATGGACAGTATGACAGAAAACTGCAGTATGGCATAAGGTAGTAATCAATGGACCATGGGAACCAAAAATAGGCAGAAAAATACATATAGTCTTAAAAGTCTTTCCCGTCTACAATTACTGTCAGAAGCTCCTCAGTTAGGAGTCAGACCATGGGAAAAACTCATTTGTGCTGGAATTCTGCCTCCCTTGTTCAGGTAACCACAGTTTTTGCAACAATTGGAGTGCCAAGCCATGTCTAGAAAAAATATTTCATAGTGCTCCTCCCAGTCATCCAGCTTTTATATTCTGTCTGCTCTCCCTTCAATGATGTTCCCTGAGATTTGTAAAGAAAGGAACTTATATAGATATCCCATTTGGGACAGAGTACTTACTGTCACTTTTTCTCAGCATTTTGAATAATTGTGAATTTTTTTATGCACTGCTATGCACTGTATAAATAAGCTTCTCAAGGCAAAAATGAGAGCAGTTTGAAATACAGAATCTAAATGATATGAAAACCAAGAGTTTTAATACGAAAATGGGGAATTTACCAGTGATGTGGAGATGATGAAGAAAGGGTATCAGAGTGTAGGCTAGCCAAGATGTAGGATACAGGATGAAGATTTTTGACAACCTACTATTTTGTAAGCCAGCTAAAAGCATGGCAGTTAAAATGGTAGCCTCCATGGCTGTATAACATGTTACCTAATAGGTAGGGAATTTTAAATACCAATTCCAGAGTCAGATTTGAAGTACCTCTTTATGAGCTGTTCTTATTCAGGAAGACCCCAGTAATTGACCAAAACAAAACAGGCTCTTGCCATTTCTCTTGGATGCCTGCCAGAATTATTTAATAAGACACCATTGTATGTGGCATCATATACCTTAGTTATAAGATACAGAAAACTCAAACTGGACCTTAATTGGTTGGATGTTTTCTCCCTGCTTGCTAGTGTTAGAAGATGCAAAGCTCACTTTTATGAAAGAAAAAAAAGCATCTGTGGGCATGCTATGAACTACAAGACCATCCTGCCAAAATGTATTCTATTTTTTGTTGTTGTTGTTGTTGTTTTTGTTTGTTGGTTGGTTGGTTGGTTCAATAGTGACACAGCTATGTGTGTGACAGTCTTTCACTCTCTGATTGCAAGGCCCAGTACACAGAGCAAATTCATCATTGTTTTGCTATTTTAATGTAAGTTTTGATGATCTGCATTCATGTCACAAACCCATAACTCAATTGCTTTAGACATTGATCTATCTCTTCAGGCCCCTGTGTATGTTGTTTTTTTTTTTTTTCTTTTTCTTTATCATTGATTAATGTATTTATTCATCCTGTATCCTTATTGTGGCCCCCTCCTTTCCTACTGTTACAAATTCCATTCCCCATTACTCCCTCCCTTTCTGCTCAGAGAACCAGAAGACCAGCCTTGGTGGGTATCACCTCATCCTAGGACATCCATTTGCAGCATGACTAAGCACATCCTCTCCCACTGAAGTCAGTTGCCCCCCATCAGGAACTCCCATTTCCGGAAGGGGATCCAATAGCAGGCAATAAAGTCAGAAACAGCCCTGCTCCAACTGTTAGTGAGCTCACATGAAGACCAAACTGAACATCTGCTACAAATCTGTGGAAGGTTATGGTTAAGCCCCTGAATGATCTTTGGTTTTGGCACAGTCTCTGTTAGTCCCCATGGGCCGAGATTATGTTAGTGGGGACATCAATTCACCTACAAAATGGTCAATTCAAAATTTATCCTGTCTACAAGATGCAGAGAAATAAGGATGGATCAGAGTTTGAGGGAAGGGCCAAAAATGAATGGCCCAACTTAAGAACCATCCCATAGGAGAGAGCTAACCCCTGACACTATTAATGATACTCTGCTAAGCTTTCAAATGGGAGCCTAACATAACTGTCTTCTGAGAGGCTTCATCCACCATTGGATAAAAACAGACGCAGAGACCCTTAGGCAAATATCAGGCAGAGCTCAGGGAGTCTTGTGAATAAGGGAAAAAAAAATCCCTAAAAATCCCCTGCTAAGGAAGTACAGGTTGGGAAAGGAAAGCTTACTATTGTTTTGCTAAATTGACATGTCACAAATTGTCTTGTAAATGCTTGTTTATAGTCACAATCAAAAGCTACTTTCAGACTTAGTCAAAGAAACCCTTCTCTCTAGTGAAAGGCCACAATTCACTTAGCCAAAGAATAGTCATTCATTCCTCTAGCTACTGAGGCTCAGGAAATGAGTAGAAGACTGGAATAGAGAATTTGGGGGATTTGTTTGTTTGTTTTTTGCTTTTTTGTTTTTTTTTCTGTTTTCTTTTTTTGTTATTAGTTCTTAAAGAATTTCTTACAGTGAAATTTTCTCTTTTTTACACCCTAGATCCAGTCCTCCTCCCTTTCCCTCTCAGTCGTGTCTGCTTTTCCTCCCCTTCCCTTCCCTTCCCTTGCCTTCCCTTCCCTTCCCTTCCCTTCCCTTCCCTTCCCTTCCCTTCCCTTCCCTTCCCTTCCCTCCCCTCCCCTCCCCTCCCCTCCCCTCCCTTCCCCTTCCCCTTCCCTTCCTTCCTCTTCCCTTCCCTCCCTTCTCTTGTCTTTATATTTTTTTAAAGTCATCAAGTTCAATGGTATTGTTTCTTAGATGTACATTCTTAGATGTACAATCAAAGCACCATGAACAAATTAGCAGCCAGACAATTAAAGATAACTCACTCTCCCACTTCCAAGAGCTATAAATTGCCACCAGCTTCTCAGCTAAAGATCAGACTTAATATCTAAATTCCATTTACATTTTGGAAAGATTTTCTATTTAGTAAGATGAATTTATGTCTGATGCCACTCATGCTATGAGTTCATTTTTGTGCCTGCCCTGACAAGTCAGGGAACCAATTTCTTTATAGTCACTCAACACCTTACAAGGACCAAGGATCACTGTTGAAGAGAATGACAACTTTTTTTTGACCAAATATTTGCTTTCAGTAATTTCTCACAAAGTTGTGATTTTCTTAGTTAGACTTTAACTGCTGTGAACAGACACCATGACTAAGGCAACTCTTATAAGGACAACATTTAATTGGGGCTGGCTTACAGGTTCAGAGTTCAGTCCATTATCATCAAGGTAGGAGCATGGTACAGGATGAGCTGAGAGTTCTATATCTTCATCTGAAGTCCACTAGTGGAAGACTGACTTCCAGAGAGTTAAGATGAGGATCTTAAGTTATACCTACAGGGACACATCTACTCCAACAAGGCCACACCTCCTAATAGTGCCAATTCCTGGGCCAAGCATATTCAAACCATCACATATGGAGTCATCCCAAGGCCCTCCCCTGTCAGTAAAGAGGTGTTGATGGGTCCTGCATCATACAAGCAAACACAATGCAGTGACTTCCAGAGTGTAGGAACCAGGCCATGTTCTGAGGAAGTGGTTTTTTTAGAATTATTACTTCTCCTCCACCTCTTATATTCTTTCTATCCTGTCCTTTTGGAGTTTTGAAAGTAGAATGGATATTTCTATGCAATAAAGAGTGGTTAGAGTGGATCACAGGGGGAAAGTAAATAACATCATTGTGTATCAATCTCTCAAAATATAAATAAGAAAAATTATGACATAGTATGAAACATGGATTCCTGTGCCCCAGTCTCCAGCCCAGGAGAATTAATATTTGGGATATTAGTATCATTAGTGTTTAACTTCATGATTATATAAATTTTGTGATGTCAGAAATACGATGTTGCTTCCTGTCCACATGCTTATTGTAATTCTATGTATATTCATAAATAAATGTTTGGGATATTTCCCATGCTTAATTATTTGTTTTCCCTCACTGTTCATGTTTTAGATATTTTATTTTATTTCTTCAAGTCTCCTTTTCAAATTTTGTAATAAAATTTCCCCAATCTATGCTTTTTTCTATTTACAAAAGAATGTCTTACAATAAAGGAGATATTTTTAATTTTAATAAAGTCCAACTATTACACTATTTTCTTAGTATTTTTCTTTATTCACCTGTTGATAGATTATGTTGGTTGAGTTCTGAATATTGAACTTTCACTGTGGTACTTAAATAGACCTTAGAAAGAGATAAATTAGAAATGTTAGCAAAAGATAACATTTCTTCATCATTTTACTGGATTGCTATTTTGTGATTTTAATATGTGTTCATTTATCTGCCAAATAAAATTATTCAAAGTATTTTTGTGAAAAATAAAAGTGAAAAAGAAGTAGTTTTAAGTTAATCTGTAGAGATTTAAATTTAAATGAGAATTTCTGCTCCTCCTTTCTTTCTTTGAAATACTTTTGCTGATAACACTGAGAACACATTAAAGTGCCACGCACACCGAAGTTCTTTATAAAAGAAAGTGGTGGCTTAATGTATCACCAACTTAAAAGAATACCCTTTCCATATGAGATGAGGCTATTACAAAAGCAAGATACGAACAAGCCCTCTGGGTTGCGATGCTACATGCTTTCTTTCATGGTTATTTTAGTTCTTTTGCTTGTCTTTGTGATTCATTCCATTGAAAATGTGTACCCTTTCTTCCTATGCTTCATGTAATCACGGAAGACCTGCTGCCTGAGTGAATAGTCTTTCTTCCAGATGATTAATGAAAAGCAGTAAATTATTTTAGTCACCGATGAATAGGAACAGATGCTTCACATCTTGTGGCATCAGAACATTAGTGCAAACCATTAGTTCAAAAAAAAATGGACCATTTAACAAACATGCCTCACCCAGAAGCATGTGCTGTGTTATTTATAGATACCATATTCAACTGTAGAAAATATATTATAATGTTTTGGTGTTTCAGTACTGATGAAATACCTTTGAAGACAATTACAAAGAGAAAGTTAACAAAACAAATACAGACCATCTCTTTTTTTCAGGTGTAGGAGAAATATAACCCTTGCAGCTGGGGCATTCAAATAACATTTAAAGGTTAGAAAAACACTGAAGACCACATGCTGACAGACAAAGTGGTGATCACTTAGGTTGGGTTTTCTGAAGTTCAGTAAAGGATCATGATTGTTGAAATACTATAAGTGTTTCCTAGGAATGTGTTACAAGATAAAAAGGTAAAATAGTTTTAAATTTTGACTTCAAAAATAAGAAATGTAAGTAAAAAGACTCTGTTTATTTATCATTCATGGTTCAGTTAGAAATCTTTTTCAATATAATTCTTATTCTAAATTGCTATTTTTTCAGTCACCATTCTTTCTACTGTTTACTATTAACAAAAAATGCTTTATTATCATGTAAGAATATATATATATATAATACATAATATATGATACATAATATATGATATATATTATATATATTAAATACATGTCATATATTATATTGAGTTTGTATTGGGGGGATTACCAAAAATTTTGCTTACATTGCAATTCTTAAATTTTTTTATTTTAAACTTTTGTAATGGATCCAATTGTCTGTAAAATCTAATACAGACAGCCAGTAATATTCATTGAATATAGTAGCTAGCACAAAGTTGGCATTTAGACATTGATGATAATAAACAACTGAATGTAAAACATATTAAATGCTTATCCTATCTGAATATTATAATATCCTCACTTTCAACAGTGATTGTATTTATTATTTTAAATTTAGAATAAGGATAGTCATTATCAACTATTGATTACGTTTTTCATAATTACTAAAATGTCAAAACTAAGTGCTCATTTGTAGTAGCTCTCCCATAAATAATACATCTTTATGATTTATAATGTGAGCATCATTGTTTTGCTTTAAGTAACATAGTAATGCTAATTTTTGAAAACTTAAAAATTCCCTTTTTTTCATTCTAAGTATTTTAGTGTACAGTTTGTGTCATGTTTTGTTTTAAAATATAATGTTGAATGAAAAGTAACTGTACTTCATGAAGCTGTATTCAACTGTGAAACTGGATTTTATCAAGCAAGTACACAAATGAGCGTAAATTTATAAATCTTTGAAAATTGCCTGAGGATGGGTAGGGGAGGCTGTGAAATGCTATATTTTGAAGAGACATGCTTGATGCCAACGTCAATTAAGGGCAGCTGTGATTCCTGCACCAAGTCAGCAAAAGATCAAGCTAGGAATCATTTCATCCTGGCAAGGATGTTCTATCAAGTCCCATGTCTGACTGAGAAGTCATTAGCAGTTGATAGCTGCTGATGGGGTGAGAGTTCATTTTCCTTGGTTCATATATCACCCCTGATAGCATCATATGAATCCTCAAATGAAGCCCTATGAATAGCCTATTCCTGGTCAATATTAAGTAGACCCAGTGAGATATTACTTATAATAATAGTCAA
The DNA here is from genome assembly GCF_011762505.2 of Arvicanthis niloticus. Lineage (NCBI taxonomy): Eukaryota > Metazoa > Chordata > Mammalia > Rodentia > Muridae > Arvicanthis > Arvicanthis niloticus. Next base: position 12,781,706 of record NC_047660.1, on the reverse strand, counting down.
AAGAAAATATTAAACTTGGGCATGTTGGGCTGGAACTTGGAGGAATGTAAGTCATAGATAAAATCAAAATGGATTATATATATGTATAACACATATAAAAGAAAAAATAAGAGAATTTTAGGATACATAAAAATATTAGAGAATAATGAATGGATAAACAAACACAAGAATGAATGAATAACTGAATGAATGAAAAAAATAAATGGTAGAGTGCTTTTCTATCGTGTGTGTGTGTGACTATATTCGATTACAAATTACAAAAATAGTAATTCATCATAAGCATTAGCTTTGGAACCACACTTGGAAATATTTCTGAAAGGGGTATCATGAATGCTGTTCAAAAGCAAGGGTGGGATGGATAAAGGAATCAGAAGGCTAATATTGCAAAAGAGTGAAAAACAGAGAAGAAAGCAATAGAAATAATGACTTTTAAAAGTCTACTTTAAGGAACTATTAAGTCATATTAAAATTGTTTTCACACAAAAGACTATGTTTGGAATATATCATTTATCACGGATATATCAAGCACTTGAAAACTCAGATAAGTGAATATATACTCAGTCTGTGGCTATCATGTTCAGCAGTTTATAATCCTACAAAATGTTGAGCTCTCTAACCCCCTAGCATAAACACTATCAGTCTCTGAAATGAGAGGTAACTTGACCAATCAGCTCAATATTTATTTAATTTCTTTAAGGTTGGTTGCATTTTAACATTCTCACTCTTAATAAATTTAGCAGCTGCATGTCTCATTACAGAAAGTTATCATCTTCAACAACCTGATAATACTTAATGTAATATCAGGATGTTGACATGATCACTGGAGAGATTGAGTGCAGGGTTTCACACATGTCATTTGGGAACTTTAAGGCTGAGCTTTCTGTCTGCCTGAAAAATTTGGTACTGAACTGAAAAGCATGTTGTAGCTCTTCTAAAAATGTTTTGTAAATACATTAGTAACTAAATTTATTAATGATTTGTCTATCTAATACTCAAAATCCTGTTTATTATACCAACTTCACTTTTACTAGCTGCTTTGGCTGAGTTCAAGGCCTGAAACCCAACATTTGTGACACAGATCTTTGTCATTGTGGTACTTATGATAAACCATGGTTTAATAACCTATAAGTATCATAAACAACAGACACCTTCTAAACTCTGTGTTCTTGAATAATTATCTTAACTATTATTGACAAATATTAGCTTCAATAGTAAATCTAAATGGAAAATCCCATGTGTCACCAGATAATATCTGTATTATCTGTAGAGAAGAGTGCATTGCTTAAGATGATATATGCATATAATTAAGACTTGTGATGTGTATCTAGGGAAGTGTTTTACCTAGATGTCAGCTGAAAAAAAAAAAAAGAGAATTAAGCATTGTTTATCACAACAAATGATTATATATAAGGCAGAAATTTCTTTATGTCTATCAAATGAAAAATAGGATGAGTTTTAGCTTTTGAAAAACAAAAATTACAATACGTTTGGCTTTTTAAATTTTTTTTAAAATAATTACCGTATCACTTTGAATAATTTTATCACTTTGAATTTCATAGAGCTAAAACATGCTACTTGTCTATGTGATGTATTAATTCTTCTTGCATACCTTATATAATTCCCATTTTACAGTTTAAAATTATAAATATTCCTTTCCCCCTAAGTGGCTGGATATATTCCCAACATTGACTATAGAGAATAATTTCAGTTTGAGTTAATGCTTAGGTGTCAACCCTTGACATATAAGCATGAGGAGGTGAACATGAGTATCTACAGTTAGTTAGATGGGAGGTTCTCCTAAGAAATGCCCTGAAGAAGTAAGACTAGCTAGCCCTTATTTACACTTGGAAAAACAAAAAACTGTACAAATGAAATGGAAAGCTATAATCTACACTGAAATTGTGTTTTGACATCCACATGTGTGCTAAGGCACATGAATGTACTCTTGCACAACACACATAGGACAAGCACATAGTCACATACGTATTAAGTCATAATTAGTTTGCAAATTTTCATAAGATAACTCACAACTAGTTTAACATCATTTTCATTCTTTTTCTTTCCTCTTAAAACATAATCGAGATAAAACATTAAGAGGACATAATAGAAAATTTTTATTGTTTGCTTTGAAGATGATACGATGAACTGAAATTAAGACCGAGAAAGTGGGTTGACTGAATCTAAGGATGCTAGTGTGAAAATAATGACAGAATAGGTGGTTTCTTAATAAAACAGATCACTTAAAATTTTTGTAAGAATTATCTCATGTGATAAAACTTAAATTTGAAATAAATTAAAATTTCACTTTTAATCATAATTTTTAAACTTATATTTAAATTTATATTACTCCTAGTAAAAGAGAAGAAATCTTGATTTTTGTCTCCATTTAACCCAAGATCTCTTGTACGATTTGAGCTGAACAGTTTACTGCCCTCTTGTTTTTGATTTTGTTCTTTTGGACTGTAGAATGTACTTGCTTTATCATAATTACAACGAATGAGAAAAGAAACACACACAAAAGCCTGCACTGTCTGTTGACAACATGCTTCTATGTCCTGTTAATGCACTGCTAAGATCCTTCAACTTTCCAAATGAGTATTTGTTTTTCCACTTAGGATTTTCGAAAAAAGATCTGAGATGAAACATATTTTTTCCACAAAAAATTGCACAAGAGTTTGAATGTAAAAATAAGTTTTATTCTTCATTGTATTTGCTATTTTCTTGATATAAAATGTCACTTGTACGTGAAGATAAGAAAAAAATCCATTGACAATACTAAGTTGCCTGACAAGCACTGTTTGTTCAGACCAAGCTTGGTTTCCTTTGAACTTGTAACTAATTGTACAATCAATTACACATCATCACATTGTCAGTCTGCTAAACTGGAAGACATAAAGACTGATTATCAGGAAGTTGGTTTTGAAGCCAAAAGGTCAAGGTCTTTTGTAATTACTTCCCTTTAGAATTCTATTTCTTCAGTCTGGTGAGGATTGGGGAGGGTAAAGAATCTCATGTGTTCTTTATGTGAAATCTACAGAGAAGGGTATTATAATACAAAAAGGGCAGTGAGAGATTAGCACGGCTGCAGGAAATTGCTGGAAGAACTATAACCTTGTACAAAAACAGTAGCCTAATCACATCCTGATACAATTGAAGATAAGCATTTGGACATTACCTCACTTTAAATTCTTTTTTTTTAAATTTTTTATTGAATGCTTTATTTACATATCAGATGTAATCCCCTTTCCCCATCTCCTCCACCCAGTAACCCCCTATCCCATCCCCCCTCCTCCTGCTTTTATGAGAATATGCACCCAGCCAGCATCCCACTCCCACCTCCCCACCCACGATTCCCCCCACACTGGGCCACCCAGCCTTCACTGAACCTAGGACTTCTTTAAATTCTTAAGGCATCAGTACGTACATGTTAAGGCTTGTAACTCTAGTAAATATACTTGTAAAACTTCATTTCAGAAAATTTATAACTGCATGCATGAACAACTGTATGTGGTAGCATCATGTATAGATTGTTTCACCTTTATATGTCATCCTTTGAAATTTTGGCATTAAATTTTCAGGCCTGTACCATTATACTCTTTATTTTAATCTGCGCTTTATCACAGGATGATGTCACGCACATGATAGATAGAGAGGAAACATTAGTACAAAATTAAGTTCTTTCTGTTCTTTTGACATCATATATAGCAGCAGCCTCAGTAATATATTCAATGTGAAATATCTGATAACCCATCCTTATGTAATTAACTAACAGTAAGTCTGTAGGGACCTGAAACCTATCTCATTCACCACATATTGGATTTTTGAGGAATGCTATTGTTGCTATTGTTGTGTATATTGTTGTTGTGGTGGTGGTGGTTTTATTTCTTATAGTCATTTAATATATTTGTCTTGTGTCTTCCAAATTTTATCTGTATATTTTCTGGCTTCTGTGTGAACAGAAAAAAAAAAAAAAAAAAAAAAAAAACGTATCAGAAGGGGAAGTCTTTGTCAAGAGAAGTTAATTGATATAGACAATTAAATGCTAAGACTACTTAAAATACATGACAACATAATTTACATTATAGTTTTTCTTTAGAATGCTTCACAGGGTAGTGTTTGATGCTGCCCTCAGTGGATCCATACCTGTCACTCACGTGTCAGTCTTAGCACTGGGAAGAGCTCGAGGATGCAGCAGTTGTGAGCTCTCACCTACACTGATGTGGAGTTTTTGGAGATTCACGAGTCCTTTTCAGACTCCTTGTTACTGTGAGTAACCCTCGCTCACATACTTGTTGGAACATGCATTGCTTCCATGCTGGACTTTAACACAGTGCTACTTTGGATATCCTGGTGAATAAAAGTGTGTTACATAAGTCCAGGGAAAGTCTGTCATACGTTCTGGGAATGTGTGCAATAGTGAGGAGTGGGCAGAAGTTAACGTATGTCCTTCTGCATATGTATATGAACATCATTTACTTTTACTTACGCACTCTTATTGAACTGAAAGATTGCACTATTTAGCTAATTTGTCTATCCAGCTTGCCCTGAACTTCTCTGTCTTCATCTCTAAATTGCCTGGATAACACGTGAGCTTCCATGATGGTTAGGATTTGAGTGTGTATGTTGTAGATCTGAACTCCAACAGAAAATTATATAATATATAAAATTTTAAATACATTTACATATATAAATATTTATTGGGGCAAATATAATACATTTATTTTATAATACTCTCATACATTATAAATATTTTTTCTAAAAATATATAAATTTCTTAAAATATTTAAATTATATATAAGTATATATATAACATTTTAAAATGTTATAGGCTAAGTCAAAAGTTTGAAAATAGATACCCCAGAGAGAATAGAGGCTTATTTGGCACAGAGTTTAAAGGGACAGAAGTCTAAGATTTATAGTTGCATCTTCAAAACTTCTGCTGAGGGCCTCATGAGGCATGCCACCTTAATGGCAGAAGCATGATACATGGTGAAGTGAGAGATGCCAAGAGAGGAAGCTGAGCACAAGGAGATTGGAGAATGAAGGAAATATAGTCAGTATATGCTGAAAAAAATGTTTTTTAAATGAAACATGAACATACATGTGATTTTAAATAATTTGAATATATCATAGGAGGTTTTCTGAGGAAGAAGAAGAAGAAGAGGAAGAGGAATAGGAGGAAGAATAGCAACAAGAACAAGAAGAACAAGAAAAGAACAAGAAGGAAGAGAAGGAGGAAGAGGAGGAGGTGGAGGAGGAAAAGGAGGAGGAGGAGGAGGAGAAGGAAGAGGAGGAGGAGAAGGAGGAGGAGAAGGAGGAGGAGGAGAAGGAGAAAGAGGAAGAGGAGGAGGAGGAGGAGGAGGAGGAGGAGGAGGAGGAGGAGGAGGAGGAGGAGGAGAACAACAACAACAATGCCACCCCCACCACGACCACCATCATCACCATCAACATCAAAAAATTTTATGTTGTAAATTACTAAACTGAGATATATCTGCTGTATAATTGGCCAATGTAAGTACAATGAAAAATGGGCCATAAAATGAATCTTGCAAATTCATATACATTAAAATATTCTACATTAGTTTTACAAATAATCATTAAAATCAATAAAAAGAATCATGAATTTAAAAGACATGCAAAATAACTAAACAGGTCTTTGACAAGTGGTCTATATTTCTGTATACATACATGCATTTGTGCACATATACTCATGTGTATAAATTGAATGTAATATAATACTTTCTATTTTGTATATTATGAGAGATAGGCAAGTTAAATAATATTTCACTACAGATCTATAAGAATAACCTGTATCATTGACTTCACTAAATCTGGTGGGTGTCTTAAACTATAGATTCTTACTCTTGGTAAGTAGGAATCCAAAATAGACCAGAAACATTTGGAAGCTGTTGTTTTTTAAAACAAAGTGTAGGCTTAGTGTTTAATGGAATAATTACGTTCCTTAGAAAGTATCCAAATGAAAGTTTATATTTACAAGGGAGTCTGCACACAGATGTTGATAGTAGCTTTATTTGTAATTAAAACCACTAAGATTTTCTTTACTAATAGAATGAATAATGAACCATGGTTTACCAAGTTAATAGAATTTCATTCAGTGATATAAGGAGGCTATCAAGCTTGAGAGACCACAGAATGAACATCATTGAATACCAATAAGTAAAAATAGTGACTCCTAAAGACCTCATGCTGAATTGTTCCAAAACTATGCTGCTGTAGAAAATGCAAATCCATTCCGACAGTGTAAAAGATCAAAGGTTACCAGTGATTAATCAATAGGCAAACTCATAGGATTTTTAAGGAAGAGAACCTATAGTGCATAAAAACATATTTGTGATAACACTTATCAAAATCTGGGAACTATATACAACATTATACTGATATAAAATATGAATTTCAGTTTATAGCAATTGTCACACACTAATTGTTTACTACAAAAGTCTTTTTTTCCCTGTGTATGATTGTGGGAAAGGTTGTATTTGTATGAGAGAAAGATATATATAGTCTGTCTGTCTATCTATCTGTCTGTCTATCTATCTATCTATCTATCTATCTATCTATCTCTTTATATGTTTATTTATATACTATTTTATCAGTTTAGTACAAAGTTCCAAAACTACTTTCAAAACACCACCTATTAAAACTGGAAACGATTATTTTGTAAAACATTTTCTAGGTTTTCAATGGTACAGTTACTGAGATAATGCTATTTGTGTGTGCCTGTATGTGTGCTTGCTATTTGGAGGGGAAGGTAACAGGAAGGCAGCAAGCATGTGCATCCCTAGGCCTGAAAGCAACATACAAACGTGTTCCTCAGTGCCTCCGCAATTTCATTTTCTGTGGTGGATTCTTATGAACTTGAAGCTTACTGATTTGGCCAGTGAGATCTCTGGATGTGCTCTATCTGTACAATGTCAGTCCTGGTCTTCCAGTTTTGTTTTTGTATTTGGTTTTGTTTTTTGTTTGTTTCTTTCTTTCTTCTTTTCTCTTTTGCTAGTAGAGAACTAAAGTCAGATTATCATACTTACATGGCAGATAGTTTACCCACTGAGTCATGTCCTTAACCATTGTCTTTATTCTAACTTACTCAAAATACCATGGAGATAGAACCTAAAATTTGTTAAAATGAAATATAATACTGTAATCCATAGGCAGATTATAATAGTTAAATTTTTTACTCTTCACACACATTAACTTTACATTTTAACATAAAGTAATATGGCAGCTAAGTGGATTGTGATTTATTTGGTACTACTTTACTGTTAGAAAATTTTATTCTTAAAAGTTTTGAATATATATATATATATATATATATATATATATATATATATATTTTGATGGATAACAAACAGTTCAAAACTGGCAGAAGACTATGCACAATTATTTCCTGTCTATCACTATTTAATTACATTATTAATAATTTTAAAATTTTTTCTAAAATGAAATAATATATAATTTTGAATGATACAGAACTATATAATCTATTAATAATATTATTTCAATATCTCATTTTTTCAATAAAAGGTTGAGTCTTCATGTATACTTAAACACAGTAGCAACATATACCCATTGAATTACTGTGATTCCTATTGTCTCTTAAATAGACTGATAAATAGCACAGGAGTTATTCAAGGACCACTGCTCTAAGAATTAAAGAAAAGAATGGGTAAAAGACAGCAGTAAATTATGGTTCACATTCTACAGTCGTTTCTATTTATAGTAGTTATCAATTTGTGTGTTACTACCCCTTTGTGAGTCACATATCGGATATAATGCATATCAGATATTTACATTATGATTCATAACAGTACTAGCCAAATTACAAACAGATTGTTGCAACAAAAATAGTTTTAAGGTTGGAGGGGAGGTCACAACAAAATGAGGGATTGTATTAAAGGGTTACAGCACTAGGAAGGTTGAAAACCACGGGTCTCAGGTGTCTCATTTACTCCCTTACTGTTAAAAGGTAGTTCTCGTTGAAGAGCTCCAGATGATTATGGACTGTGCTGTGAGTTAGGATATTTTTGTTTGCTGTACCATAAGACATAGTTTTGTTTTTAAAGATTTGGGAGCAAATTATCTGCTTAAATAAATTTTAATGGCTACAAACATTTAACTTTTATATTAGACTTATTTCCCCCAAAAGAGACCACCTCCAGTAGATAAGCACGGCCCACAGCTGAAAGGTGGGACCACCCACCATCTAAAAATTCTTAACCCAGAAATGCTCCTGTTCAAAGGAAAGACAGGGACAAAAATGGAGCAGAGACTGAAGGAAAGGCCATCCAGAGACCTCCCCACCTAGGAATCCATCCCATCGGTGGACACCAAACCCAGACACTATTGCTGATGCCAAGATGCATTTGCTGACAGGAGCCTGGTGTGGCTGTTTCCTAGAGGATCTACCAGCACCTGACAAATACAGATGTAGACACTCGCAGCCAACCATATGACTGAGCCCTGGAACCCAATGGAAGAAGTAGGGTAAGGACTGAAGGAGCCTAAGGGGATGACAATTCCATAGAAAGAACAGTATCAACTAATAGAAACACTCAGAGCTCCCAGATACTAAACCACCAATCAAAGAGTACACATGAAGGGATCCAAGGCTCCAGATACATATGTAGCAGAGAATGACTTTATGTGACATCAATGGGAGGGGAGGCCCTTGGTCCTGTAGAGGTTTGATGCCCCAGTGTAGCAGGGCCCTAGAGCTGTGAGGAAGGAATGGGTGACTGTGTGGAGGGGCACCCTCATAGAGGAAATGGGGAAGGGAAGAAGGAAGATGGAACTGGGGGTTGTGGAGGGGTCATCAGGAAGGGTGATATCATTTGAAATGTAAACAAATTAAATGATTAATAAAAAACAAAACTAAAAGTGGGCAAAACAGGAAATACCAAAGAAGCTTCAAAGAAAACTGAAAATTAAAAAAAAAATGAACATCGTGCTACACTTTTACATGAACATCTTTCTTTTGCTAAATATTGCTATATAAATTTATGAATGATGTAAAATAACAAGGACTTCTGTGTAGTTGGATTCCTCAGAATATGAAGAAAAACTTTGGAAATAATTAGCATATATTTCCAATAGTGGTGGTTTCCTTGAAAATAGTAAAGTCCACTACAATCAAATAACTTCAAGAATATGATTGTTTTGCATATACTTTCTGGAAGTGAAATTTAATTTTTCAAAAACTTTACAAAAGTTGATCATTTAATATTATTAATTAGTCCTTGGATGATCATGTTTGTCTTGGTTAAAAAAACATTGCATATGACAAGAAAACATTGTTATAAGGCCAAGTATTTTGCTATGTTTAAAAATTGGAACAAAAGTACTCTTTTTCAAAAGTGCCCAATGCTAACTGAGTTAAGTTAGAAGTATACCAGTGTGTGCCTATAATTTGAAGTTTTGAATTGTTTCATTTCTTCATTCACTAATCTGCTGAAAAACATTTACTAACAGAAGAGTAATTGTCTATTTAGTTTGCTTTCACAGCAGCTAGAAATGGGTTTTATATCTGGCTGTCTACCCTGCTATAAACATAGAACAATGACATTATATACAACAAGCATTAATATACCTTTAAGAAGTAATACAATCAATGAGGATAATATAAGTTATTACTTGTATAACTGATTAATCATTAACAATATAATTTAATGTTAAAATGATAATTCCAGTTAAACACCAGTAATTTACAATTTTTGAGTAATATTTTCAGATATGAACCCAAGGAAATATTTTAGTGTATAAAAAATTGGAAAAAGTAGAATTCTGAATTTTGTCTTTTTAATTATACTCCATTTCTATACCATGGAGTAATTTTTTAATTTGTTTCCCATATACATGGTTACACTGGCAGCATAGAAACAGCAACATCAAAATCTCTCTATTTACATTAAAATTTTATCATTTTATATGATTCTTTCATCCTAATAAAATACTGTAAAATCAAGAGAAATAGAAAAGTTCCTTCTTAGGAAGAACAATAGTATCAACCAACCAGAACCCTCAGAGCTCCCAGGGACTAAACCACCAATCAAAGAGTATGCATGGAGGGACCCATGGCTCCAGCTGCATATGTAGCAAAGGATGCCCTTGTAGGGCATCAATGGTAGGAGGGGACCTTGGTCCTGTGAAGGCTCAATGCCCCAGTGTAGGAGAATTCAAGGGCATGGAGGTAGGGGTGGTTGGGGTGGGTGGGGGAACACCCTATAGAAGCAGGGTAGGGGGGATGGGATAGGGGTTTTGGCGGGGAAACTAGAAAAAGGGCTAACATTTGATATACAAATAAAGAAAATATCCAATAAAAAAGGAAACATCCTTCTTACACTTTGTAAGCCATTTTCCACATGACAAGATACCTAGATAGCATTTGTATAGGCACAGATAATTGTCTGTTCATAGAGAGAAAATTTCCCAAGATTATTTAATAGACTATCAAATGTATGAAGATCACTGTTGAAAATTTTGTGGATACTTATTTTCTGTAAAAAAAAAATACATGATTAAAACCCAGCAAGTTCTTAGTCTCCTCTTTTTTAGTGTTTTCAATTATTTATTTGTTAGCTCTCATACAAAATAATACAATTTAATATTGAGAATATTAATATTGTGTTTTTATAGTTGCCATATAAAATTATAATACAAATTTTATATTATCTCATTGAATATATATTTAATCAATTAGTATATGCCACATATAAATACATATGTGATAAATTACTAGAGATCATATATAGGTATTTTAATTAATAGATATAGATATATAAATTTGATAACAAAGTCCTATATTTTTATGAAGGGATATAAGCCATTACATCTCATGTGTCATGCTAATGAAAAAGAATTTATATATGTGAGATTTTCAATCCTGCTTTAAATCTTAAGCCTTTTGAATTAGTTGGGCAAGACATTAAGGGAGCTTAAAGCAGCTTACATGACACTTCAGTTTATTTAACATGAAATCAATAGAAAAAGATTTTGTCTGTACCAGAATACAGGGCGTTGATTGTAAAAGGGCAACACAGTTGATATAATTTTTCTCCTATTGATTTTAAAATTTCCATCCCATGATAGAGATTAATGGAAGATTAATTAATGTCTTAAAGTCACATGGACTTGAATGTTATTTACTGGCTAGTGTGATTTTTCCTAGAAATCTTCCTATAAGTTACATATAATAGATTAAGACAGAATTAAAAATACTTATGCTGAAATGATATTATACTACTTTCAGTACATTACAGAAATTCAGTTTTTGTACATGACTCAAGATATACATATATAACTAAGGGGTTTTTAGGTAACCACCTCATATGGCAAAGATGAAAGCCCTGAAATAAGAGTTGAAACACAAAGTGACTTTGTAAACAAGTAATGATACAGCTAGCAATTTGTTTAATAAAAAAGTATATAGAACAAAAGTAAACAATCAAAGATTTGAAAATTTTTCACTGACCACATTACTTCATTTGAGATACAAATCAATAATCAATAACAAGTAGAAAATACATGACAAAGGAATATTTACTGTGAAATATTTAATTACTTAAAATATTGTACTCCTTGGAAGCTATAATATTTTTCAAGATCTTTAAACTTTTATTCATATTTTATTGCCTTTAATTTTGGGGACATCTGTAATTTGGGAGATATAATTACATGGTTTCATAAATAATTTTGTTCCTCTTGATAATAGGTTAAAAAATTAAGACTATTAATTTCATCAATGAAAAATACATGGAGATGTAAAATGTTACTCCACTGAAAAGAGAAAGATAAAACTGAAGGCATATTTTTCTTCATGCTTGTATGTACTTGCATGCATAGATCCACTTCAAAGGTTTCTGAGGCACAGGGATTTTTAAACCTTGCTAATACTCCTGTGGTTATTATTGGGATAAATAATATTGGCAGAAAATCAACTGAGTAGGAGAAATAGAATAACATATTTTCTGCTCAAGAATTTTTTTAATTCATTGTATTGTTCTAAACCCCATTCTTGGATAAATTATAGGTCATTATTCTTAGTAGTTTTTCTACAAAACATAAAGCAATCTTACATACATGCATTTTACCTAGAAATTCTTACTTTGAGACAAAAACACAAGCATGTTGTCTTTCCAAGTTCTTGAAATGAATGAAGTGATGTTGGTTTACAATGAGCCTTTAAAATGTTGATTCCATTAATGTAAGAAATAATTTACACTATAAATCTAGTAAATGTGATTACACATTAGACTCAGATCTAGTCTTCAAACCTTTGGGCACAGACCTCACAGAATTGATAATATGAAAAAAATTATGAGAACTGAAAATTAAAATACCTGATAGAATACTAAGATATTGCTGAAAGACATTGTTACATGTATAGACAAAAGTACTTGTTTTTATTAGTCTTGCTCTCTCAACAAGAGCTCAGGATAAATACAAATAAATAAGCAAACACCTATCTTAAGTTTGGTAAGGTGTCATTCATATGGAAAACTAAAAGGCTTAGTGTGTGTGTGTGTGTGTGAAGGAGAGAGAGAGTGATAGATAGAGAGAGAGAGAGAGTGAGAGAGAGAGATAGAGAGAGGAAGAGAGAGAGAGGAGAGGAGAGACAGAGATTAACACAAGACTTCTTTGCACATACAACAGATCCAGCTTCTTCCATATGCAGAGATTATACCAAGGTGATAATCATGACATGATTGAATCACAGCTTTGAATAATTGATCGAAACACGTTTAAAAATGTTTTCACTTTAGTTTTATTGAAGTGAGCAGTAATCTTAAACTTTCTTAAAAGGCACCCAAGTATAATTATCTTGTGAACCAAAAATATACAAAACTGTACAGAATAAATAGTTCATAAAAATCTAGTGATACCTTCTTGTAAAATAAAGCTACACTGTCCCTCTCCTGAGGCAACTCAGAACACTTACCTGTAGAAGTGCCTTTTGCGACTAATCTACAGCATTCATCAGTGTATGTCAATAAAAATAAAATAATTTTTGCTATTCATTTTATACCTTTGAATTACTTGCCACAAAAGACATATTTTTATCATTATCATCCAGTTGTACAAATAATTAATACTATGAAAAGAAGCAAACTTACTAAGTGCTCTAATTATATATACACAGTAGAATCTCAGTAGCATTTAAAAAAATATCCCAAGAAGAATAAAATGTCAGACACAAATAATATACCTTAGTTTCACAGCAGCTTTACATAAGAAAATCCACACAAAATGTGTAGATTAAACTAACACATTTGCTTATTTATCCCACATGAACTATTTGTTATCTTGAGTCTTACTTCAGGAAGCTTAGCAATGGCATTTGTCTATCCATCCTTTGTTGAAAATTCTGAATCATTAATGGCCCACATAATTACAAAATTTACATTTTTATTTACTATTGCCATTTAAAAAAAAAATTAAGTTCCAGTTCCCTTTTCACTTATTGTGAGAAAATTTAGTGTTTGACAATGTAAATTTCTGACATATGTTGTTATGAATATATTTCTTACATACTATGTATATATATACAGGTATACAGTTAACTGATGAAATTAAATTGTGTCTAGTCGTGAGTAGAGAATTCAAGAAAACTAGAGCTTTTTATATGTTCAAACCTTTAGGTGTGCAAGATAAACTCTATGAAGTACTTCTGAGCATATAGAACAACACTACTATAAACCTTGCGTCAGCTATATGCAAGACTTGTTTTATTTGGAACAGGCTATATTGCCTGATGGTAACACCATGGCTTCCTCAAGTATCCCTGAGTTTCACTTTCTTCTTTTATTTCCCATAGGATTGCTGCTGCGCTGAATTCTGACTGGTGACACCCACATAAGGCACTTACTTCGAAGGTTTGGAATTAAGTCAAAATTGCAGCTTTTCTGTAAAAGCCCACAAACGGTCCCTCTATGTTTGCTGCTCCAAGACTTCTAAATAGTCAGGTTCAGCATGCAAGTTAGCCTTGAGCTCAAAGTATTCATTTTTAGTCTGTTCTACCAACACCTTCCTTGGTCGTGAGTACATCAGTGTTTCCATTAATTTCAGCTCCTCATGGGCTCCAGGATAGTTAACCTCCACATCTGGCTGGAGCTGAGCAATATTTTTTCGTAGGTACTCTGTGATGCTTAGTTGCTGAAGTTCCCTCTCTTTCTCCAAAATGTTCCTATATAATAAGCTTGCATCCTGAAAAGATAGGAAATCTTTTGATTGATCTGTAGTTTTGTATTTCATATTTGAACCTGTAAGAGGTGAATGATTTTCTCGTTCTAACAGGCTCCTTTGAAGATGTTTTGCATCATTTCCATCCTTATCATTTTTTTCTTCAACTTCTTCCAAGTGCTTTGGACCGAAGGATGGACTTCTGTAGACATGAACCATTGGGCTCACCATGTGCTGTTCATAGAGAGAGGAAGAGGGTCTTTCAGTTGTATGGTGAGTGGTTTTATGACCATACATACTGTACTGCAAGTGTACAGGACTGTTGTCTCTCAGTTGCTCCTCTACTTTTTTCTTCTTATATCTTCTCCTACGGTGGAGGACAAAAACCACTATCCCTGCAGCACAGAATACAATAGTTATGAACACAATCAGAAGTCCTAATATTAGAACTGATAGGGGCACCGCATCTGTGAGAGAACTTAAAATAGTACCAGCTGTATCTGGTGGGATTGTGGGAGAAGTGACAATAATGTAACTAGTCTGAGTTGGCATGGAAGGATTATTTACTAAACCAGGGCAAAGAAGTTCACTGTTGAGGGCTTTTAATTCCTTTTTGTCAAGATGCCCTGGGGAGGTGCAGAGGATATCATCTGTCATGGTGCCCTTGCCAAGCTTGTGTATCCATTGCTGCAATCCAACCAGGTCACAAGAGCAGTCCCAGGGATTATCCTCAAGGTCAATCTGTATCAGGAAGTCAAGGTCATCTAAGATGTTACTTACAGGTAAATGTGTGAACTGGTTTGTTTTAAGATTTACTCTAGTTAGAGGAATACCTAAAAAAATATGTGCGGGTAAAACTTGAAGAAGATTGTTATTTAAATAAAGGACTTTCAGTTTAGGCATTGGGTTGAAGGTCCCCGGTAGTATTTCCTTTACTGCATTGTATTCAAGATACAAATACTCGAGACTGAGAAGACCAAGGAACATGCCTTTATTTAGTTTGGTCAGATGATTGCCATTGAGATAGAGCTTCTGGAGTCTTGTCAGATTCATAAATGATCCTTCTTCAAGAACTTCAATACGATTGTTTCCCAAGTGAAGCATTTCTAAAGTGAAATAGTCCATTAGGTCAGACTTCATTAAGGTATGAATAATATTGCCTGCAAGAATCAGCTTTCTAGGATTGTGTGGAGGAGGTTGTAGATCTGACAAGCTTTCAATATTGCGCTCCTGACAGTGGATTAGAAGTCCAGAAGGGGAGAGAACTTTGCAATTGCAAGGAATAGGACAGTAAGGTACTGGAAGCTGAGTGGATGGCTTTGTAAGGTAAGGTACCAAACCTGGTGCTTTGGTAGGTTGTTTTAAAATGGATGTATTCTTGCTTGATAGGCGGATGTCACTTGTTGAAGATGTTATGGCCAGCAAAGATCCTGATGGATCCTCATGTTCTTCATATACTGGTGGAGTAGGGCAAATAGATTCCTTTTTCAGGCGACTCAGTATGCTCCCTTTGAAAAGTGGAGGGCTGTAGCATATAACATCACCAATTATAGATTGTGGAGGCATATTTTCTAGCCAGTTTTTTAGCTGCAATAATTCACAATTGCAGGCCCACTTATTGTCCTCCAACTGGAGATCCAGTATCCGGCCAATGTGCTCTAAGAAGCCAACATAAGGCAATGTTTGCAACTGATTCCCACGAAGATCTAGATGTGTTAAAGGAACAAATCGAAATATGTTTGGAGGAAGATTCTCAATAGCGTTGTCATTTAAAATTAACACTTTCAGCCTGTTGAGCTTGCTGAAGGCACTTGGTTCAATTACCGTAATGAAATTATTGTCAGCCTGCAAGAATTCCAGGTTCTCTAAACCATGAAAGGTATCCTCCTTAAGAATTTCCAAAGAATTGTGATTGATATGAAGTTGCTTAAGAAGTCCAAGGCCATTAAATGCACCAGTTTCTATATCTGCTATGTTGTTAAATCCAAGGTGTATTGAAAGGGCATTGGTAAGCCCAGAAAAGTCATTAGTGTGAAGCATCGTCAAGCCATTATTTAATAAATTTAAGTAAAAAGGTCGTGATGGAGGCACGCTGATTTGGGATAATTTATTGATGCCCTTTTCTTCACAGTTTATTACCATTATGCCATCTTTCTCCTCACAATTGCAAAGACTGTCACAAGAGCCTCTGACTGAGGGCATTGGTGACTGGGACTGTAGAGATAGACAAGCAAGAAGAGATGGATAAAGGAGATAAATCCACAGCTTCATTTTGTCATATGATTGGATCTGACTCTGTAAAATAAAAATCCAATAATAAGGGATTTTAATGGCCAAAAGCAGGGAGAAGTATCTGACAAGATTTGTATGCAAAGAAAATTACTATGAACCTATGCATAGCTTGCTCTATCTACATTTTCTTTTAGTTCAAATCAACATTTAAACAGAGTACTTTAACTTGTATCTTACTCAAAATTAAGGATAATTAAATACTATAATATTACATCAGCACTTGTGACCACAAGTATTAAAAGGTGCTTTTCCCAGAGAAGAGAATTTCTGACTAACTGAATATTTCGTCATGGTCCATAACTGAATATCCGAATACAACATCACTAATTTCCCTTGCAGCAAATGGTAGGAAAAAATATGTGTAATGTAGAGCACTGGTGATTAAAAAAAATTATCCAATAGTATAAATGTGTATATAAATGTGTGTACACTTGTCAGTACATTTGTGTTCTCGGGAGCCAGAAATAATTATTTATGTATGAGCATATATTTGTTTTAACTTGTTTTGGTTTTGCAGAATATAGGCATAAAGTGGAAAATTCACTTCAAAAGATTTAGAAAGATGGGTCATTAATTGTATAATAAAACTGTTTAGTTTTGGCTCTTTTTTCTGAGGCAATTTGTACAAGGCTTCTGAACATCCAACGTATATGCTTAAGAATACTCATATTTTTAAAATGTCACACTTTATCTTGGATTTCTAGATGTGAGATACTTCCTGCTGCTTTTAAATTTCCTCATAAATAAAGTAAAATTTAGTTAACTAAAATGAAATCTACAACATGTATCTCAATATTCTGTAAACAATCAAATGAGCAAAAAACCAAAACAAAACAATCAATGCCTCCTGTAAAGGTCTGGGAAATAACTTGCAAAGGACACATTAAGCAGGTTGTAGGACAGTGACTGTCACCTCACAATTCAGCCTTCAGTAAGGGATGCATTTTCAAAAAATGAGGTCTGAAATAAACTGCATGCCTTTAAAATGTTTCAGGATAGTCTTTAGATGCCTAAAAAATGATAGACTAGTAAGCAATTATATATAGAAGCCAACAATTCCCATAAAACTACAGGCATATGAGCAGCCCTCAGAAAGACTCACTTTTAAGTGATTGCAGACACAAGAGAAAATACATACAAATCTATAAATCTATAAATCTATCTATCTATCTATCTATCTATCCCTTTCTTTAAATATTTGAGCATAGGTAGATAAATGAAGTTGAAAGACAAGCACCATAGTTCACAACTATTGAGCATGACAATGCTGATTAATGCTTTTAGTTTTGTAGATAAAACATAAATAGTAACTTTGATGTTAATTGACATTGCAATCAGATAAAATATCCCAGATTGAGTCAATAAGACTGAAAGTAAGTCTTAGTCCCTGAAAATACAATTGTTTCCTCAGAAACTTACAATCCAAAGTTTCTGGAATGCAAAAGGCAACTGAAAGAACAAAGCAATAGAAAGCTTTTGTACAACAAGGCAAAGTTGGGAGGTTTTACATTTCCACAGGGAGAAAAAGACTAATTTTCAACAGTTCAGAGCACTCTGCTCAGAACTAAGGAGCTTGTGTTGGAGCCTGGGCTTTGGCTCACACAAAGTCTAAGTAATTCATAAATTACTAACAAGGAGTTTGATTTATTTCATCAACAGCAGCATCCCGAGAACACAGTAAATATTTTCCAGATGTTAACTGCCTATTTTTATCTTAATAAGCAAGTTATGCTATTCAAAATGTGCATGGTGGAGTTTTAAATCTTTTCAGAAATGTACAGCTTTCAAGAATTGACCCTTATTGCTCATATCTAATATAATGTTAAAATAGTCACCACTGCCTTTGAATATTTTCAAAGACTACATAATTTCATGATGGAACCATATAAAAGTATCACCCGAAGCTCAAAGCATTGTCTAATATTGTGCCTATACTTGAAATTCAACCATAGCATTCAGTTGTCCCTAGGAAGGCACACACATTTAGTTTCTAATAACAAACTGTATATTTAAAAAGAAATAATGGCATATTATGCTGTCTGGTTTTCCCTACAGCCAGCTGTTGAACTAAATGCCCGTTGCTCAGAAGAAAAGCATCTGCTCCAGAGTTAGCTTGGCTAGTGAACAAAAATAAAACTGAGTTTCCTTTAAGGAAAAGGAGAGACAGAGAGAGAGAGAAAGAGAGAGAGAGAGAGAGAGAGAGAGAGAGAGAGAGAGAGAGAGAGAGAGAGAACTCATAAATTCACTATCTTCATGATAATGCAAACATCAATATAAATCAAGCTGCAAGCATTCCTCTTACCTGTAAAGCAGACACTTCCTGGTGCTATATGAAATGCCCAGCTGGAAAAGGTGTCCAAAGTCAATTAGTTTTCTTTATTGAATAAGAAAACACCATCCGCAGGAACACAGAGCACTTTTTCCTCAAATATCACTTTTTGTCAAGTCCCATAGCTTCAGAAAGTTAAAACATCTGGTCAAAGACAAAATGCTGAGCCCTTATTTTCATTGAAAGTGTTGCAGGCAGAGCACACACTGGAGCATCCTGAAGCCGGGAGTCCTTTTCTCCCCCAATTAATATTCACAGCATACTTCACAGCTATGCTGACTTTGTTTTGCATATAGTTAACCATTGACAAGCTGCTGATCACAGTAAATAAACAAGACGCTTTGCAGAGACCCGGGGGTGTTCGCTCTCGCTTTCTTTGGTTGTAGATCCAGACTGCTTTAAGGTTTTCCTTCCTCTCAGTCGAGTCTTTCTAGTTAGCTCAGTTTGTTATTAGTCAGATTGCCAAGGACTGGGAGGTAGGCGTAAATAAAGAGACTTCTTGGCTTTTGACTCAGCCTTTAAGCCCTTCCCCATCAGAAGTGCCTTAATCTGCCAGTGTCATATAACACAGGAGACAGCTCCACCTTGGGACTGTTCAACTCCTCCTATTTCTGCAAAAGGTCTTTGCACTGCTTTTTTTTTTTTTTTTTCCAACTAGAAAGCAAATGATGGAAATGATTGCATGTGGCTTTAAATGCTTAACAATGTATTTTGTTATGAACGAAAGATGAATAATACAATGTTGAAATTGTTTCTTGCACAACAGTATACTGTACACACACACACTCACAAACACACACACATGCACACACACACACAATGAAATGACAAGCAGGATTCCTGCAGAATAGTTACTTCCTGTCATTTTATGCTTGATGTTTTTGAGTTAAAGTTGGGCACTAATTAAATTTTAAAATATGACACAAATTGCTTCCCTGAAGAACGTGGCTTTTTCATTCACCATTTAAAAAATAAATCAAAAGCCTGATGTGTGACTCTAGTTTTCAGGCTTCATTATTCCCACCCCCCCAAAAAATACTTTATAGTGAAGGTAAAAAATTAGGGGCCACTAATGCTTCTGGCTTATTCAGATTTTTGTTTATAATGAAAGTACAATTATTTTAAAAGGCATTTAAATAAATAAGATTATTTACATTGGTTTATAAGCTGTGTGTCACACCCCTACATATGAAATTGGGTTTTGTTTTTTTTTTTTTTTTTTTTTTTGCAAATCAAACTGAACTTAATTACTTATGTAATAATTGTAGCATTCTGATTCTGATTGAGCTGAGAATATATGCTCTTAATTAGTTCATATTAGTTCATTGTTTCTTCAAATCTTATGTGTTTTAAAATCTTTCTGAGGAATCACCGACTATATTTCTTTAGTTCTCTAACTGTTTGGTTATAAGAACTCATTCATTTATAGCATTTCAAAATACCTGATCATTTCATTCTTAAAGTGATACCAATTATAGTAGATACCAATATCTGTTTCTCCAAAAACATTCTGTTTAGATTTTTTTGCCCTAACATTCCAGAGATCAAATATACAACCTTAGATCTAACTTCAGAAAAATTCACTCTGATGATAATTATATAATCCAAAAGGAAGAATAACAATTGGATTGCTATTCAGTGATGGACAGCAGGTATACACTAAGTCTTCGGGGGATTTATGGCTATTCCTTTGTTTATTCATTCTTTTACCCATGTCCATGACATTGTGTGCATTAAAATTGGAGCAGTGCAATCAGGACAGGAAAAAAAGTGGGAACTAGGAGGATGAGGAGTGGCAAATGAACTTAAACTAGAGAATCATTGTCATAGTGTGCACTGATTAACTCAAACCCACTAAATAACACAGATGGGAAGCTCCACATTAGAATTGTCGCAAAGCAAAAATTAAGAAAGAAGAGGAACTCCAATTATATTCTGAAAATATAATTTTCTTACTTTATTCTTTTATATTGGAAGGAAGGACCACCAGAAAACAAAGCAAAACAAAACAAAAGACAAGTCTCTGACCCCTAATTCTTCTGGACCACTGGAAAGCATGTGCTCTGTACTGTTTTTACCTGTACTGATGATATAGTTACTTAGTCTTAGACAATTTGAACATATGTCTATTTTTCAGTAGCAGAAAATTTAAGTACTTCATCTTGAATTCCTTAGCTATACATTATCATTTTAGTATATACATTACTGTTCAATTAAAGAGAGGAAAAAAATGAGGAGGCTTCAGATGCTGTAGGGTTGGGAGTAGGGGTCAGTGGTAGAAGCTGGCCCAGCATGAGGAAGGCCTTGGGTTTGTTCCCAGCACTGAAACAAAATTCACTTGTTCTCTAACTTCCAATTGAAACAACAAGAAGAGTTATATTGAGTACAATTTGTAATATTCCATGCAAAAATGGCAATGTTGATAACTCATTTCTAAGCATAATCTTAGCATTAGCTAAGTATAGATCTTAAAACAGTCATAATGATGATAGGAAAGCCTCTTGTTCGTTAGGCCTTACTAAACGCACTGATCAGTTATTTCCCTACATAAATAAAAAAAATCCAAACCATTAATGGCAGGTGCATATTAACAATTGCTTTAAAAAATAATGGCGCTTTAAACATATTGTCTCACCTTTCTCAGTGTACTCTGTGATTGGAGAGTTGTTTAAAATTAATGTAAAATCTTCTCTCTCTCTCTCTCTCTCTCTCTCTCTCTCTCTCTCTCTCTCTCTCTTTCTCTGTCCTGACTCTATAAATGAGGAAAGGTAAATGAGTGATAGCGGTGTTGATGTACCTGCTCCTTTCTGATCCTGACTATGGATGTAATATGAGTATCATGGAGTGACAGATTGTAAAAGAAAAATTTAAGTCAAATAAAAGATTTTCCTACTGAACTGCTTTTAGTTTTGGTCTTTTATCACACCATCAGAAATTATATCAGGGTAGTTCATATATGGTCACATGTAAGGTGCTAGAGGTGAGACACTACGCTGACTAGTTTATATCAACTTGATTGAATATACTTGATTCAAGAAGTGAGCAACTCAGCTGAGAATGCTCTCACCAGATTAGCCTGTGGGCAAGGCTGTGCTTCATTTTCTTAAATTAGTAATTGATGTGGAAGCGCCCAGTCCATCGTGAGTATTGCCACCCTTTGATAGAGTACCTGGGCTGTATGAGAAAGCAGACTGAGCAAGCAAAGAGGGGCAAGCCAATGAGCAGCATTCTACAGTCTGTGCATCAATCCCTTTCTATTGGTTTCTGCCTTAAGTTTCTTCCCTAACTACTGTAGATGATGAACTGTAAGCAGAAATAAGCCCTTTCCACACCAAGTTGGTTTTAGTCATGGCGTCTTACCACAGAATTAGAGCTAGCCAACACAGGTATTACAATCATAAGTCCAAGCATATTATTAGCTAAATAGTGAGTTCAAGGCCAGCTTGGACTAGATGAGCCCATACCTCAAATTAATAGAGATTTGTTCATTTATTGTACCTTAGAGAACTTGTTCATGGATGTACTGATTTTAGAGTAATATTTATTACAGTGAAGTATTTAAAACAACTGAATTGTGGAATTGGAAGGATTTCAGAGATAGACCTCTGAGTCCGTTTTGACACAACATAGGTACAATTAAATATTTTAGATGGAAAGGAAAATGTTAGTGACACTTTAGGAATGAGAGACCCACAAGGAGTTTGCAAATATTTATGCATTTTTATCATTTTATGATTTGAAGTAAAACACTAAACATATATCTTGAAATAAAATGTCACTTTTACAAATTTATAAACCTATATTGAAGGAAATATTCAACTCAAATATTCAAAATACCTATCATCTTGTTTTGTATACTCTACAGGTTTCTTAAATATATAACAATGCTAATAAAATCAAATCTAAATACTGAACATCTAAGATTAATACCAATGAGGTGACTGTTCATTACATTAAAAATTTCTTTGAGAATTTCATCCACACCTAGATATAGGGATGAGATTGCAAGTAAGACACTTGTTATGGCTCAAGCAGTTAATGGCTACTCTGAGCCTAGAGAACCAGTAGCCATTCTTCAAGAATAATTACTTTATTATTACTAGTGTTTGTATGTGTGTGGGGAGATACATGTGCTACAGATTATAAATGAAGGTAAGAAGATGAGATTCTGGCATCGATTCCTTCTTTCATCTTTTATATGAATTCATAGATTAAAAACAGGTCTACAAAATTGCATAAAAATACCATTACCTGCTGGATTATTTTACAGGTCCCCAAATGCAACAATTTTATGAATATTAATAAATAAATATATAATATCTTCTATTCAAACTTACAGTTTTCTTTGCATTTCTACATATGGCTTGAAATGTATTTATTTCATTAAGTTTTAAGCAACCTGAAATAAATAAAAAATACTTTCTAATAATTTCAATGCTTAATATCAAAGTAAATATTTATTTTTGACACCATATTTTCTATTTTATAAAATAATTTAAATCAATAAAATAATTTTTAATTAGAATGAGTGAAGTTTGCCTGAGGTGCAAAATTTGAAAGTGTGGTCAGGATGCAAAATAAATGTATAGGTGACATAGATACATATATATTTATATATATGTATATCTATATATGAAGTTAAAGTTTATATACATATATATACATATACATATATATATGAATGAAGTTAAATAAATAAATAAAAATTACTGTTGCTTGGAGAAGGCGAAACCATTTCCTTTGAGAGTCTAATCCCCGATAAATCTACTATAATCCAATGAAAGACCAGATGTCCAAAAGTCTTGATATTTGAGCAGACCAAAATGGATGTGCTGATCAAACAACTCTGATTTGGGTGATTAGGAAAGCAAAGGGTGGAGAAGGGTATGGGAAGAGTTTAGTTGGTAGTGGGATTGAAAATGAACAAAATAAATTCTATGCAATTCTCAATGAACTCAAAAAACCATTTATAAAATTATTGCTTTTAATTTTCATATTGTGATGCCTTGCAATTAATGCTAAATTTGGTTCCCAAATATAAAAATTAGAATTTGCACTCATATTCCAGTGGAAGAGAAGGCCCTCAGGTTTTACAAATCATCATTTCTTGGAGACATGGTTGGAATGCTAGTAGAGCCATAACAAGTGTCTTACTTGCAATAACAATGTACATTTAAAGGAACAGAACATAACTTTCAGCTCACGAAGAACATATCTTCCTAGTTTTTACTGATCCTCTTGCATCTTCATAAATGAGAGTGACATCTGCACATGTCCAGATTGTGCAATCCTTCTCTCATGGTATGTCTCATGCCAAGGCATATTTTGGAAGAAATATATGACATAAATGTAACCATTGGTCCCATTACATATAAATGAGGGTTTCAAAGAGTAGTGTTTGGCATTGAAACTTTATCTAAAATGATTAATTTTTAATTGAATCTTATATTTCACTCATGCCTTATATATTCTGAATGTAAATATGCAATACTAAGAAAAGGACAATTGATTTATCCTAGGAGAAGCTTTATGTAGCAACCAAGATAGACATAGACAGTAGAAATGGCCAACCAATGACTGGCCCAAACTGAGACCCATACCATGGGCAAGAAGTAATCACTGACATTATTAATGATACTCTCTTTATGCTTGCAGATGGTATCCTAGTCTAAGTGTCCTCTGAGAGGCTCTACCCAGCAGCAAATGGAAACAGATTCAAAGAACCACAGTCAACCGTTAAATGGCGCTTGGGAAGTTTATGGAAGAGTTAGGGAACGGCTGAGGGATGCAAAGAGGACATGTGCTCCATGGGACAACTAATAGTGTTAAATAACTTGGATCCTTGAGGGCTCCCAGAGACTGAACCACCAATCAAAGAGCAAACATGGGCTGGACCTCACTCTCATTCTCCTGTGTACACGTAGCAGATGTGCAGCTTGGTCTCCATACAGGACCCCTAACAAGAGGAGCAGGGGCTGTCTCTGAATCTGTTGCCTGACTATGGATCATGGTCTCCTTACTGGGCTGCTTTTGTCTGGCCTCAGTAGGAGAGCATGCCCTTAGTCCTACAGTGAGGTGGTTGCTAGGGTGACTTATAAACAAGGGGGTCATCCTCCTTCTCAGAGAAAAAGGGGAGTTGGGATTGGCAGGATCAGTATGAAGGGAGGACTGTGAGGAGGGGAGGCTGATTTTAGAGGTAAGGGAAAAAATAAGTTGAGAGAGAGAGAGGGGAGAGGGGAGAGGGGGGAGAGGGGGGAGAGAGGGGAGAGAGGGGAGAGAGGGGAGAGAGGGGAGAGAGGGGAGAGAGGGGAGGAGAGAGGAGAGAGGGGAGAGAGGGGAGAGAGGGGAGAGAGGGGAGAGAGGGGAGAGAGGGGAGAGAGGGGAGAGAGGGGAGAGAGGGGAGGAGAGAGGGGAGAGAGGGGAGGAGAGAGGGGAGAGAGGGGAGGAGAGAGGGGAGAGAGGGGAGGAGAGAGGGGAGAGAGGGGAGGAGAGAGGGGAGAGAGGGGAGGAGAGAGGGGAGAGAGGGGAGGGGAAAGGGGAGAGAGGGGAGGGGAGAGAGGAGAGAAGAGAGAAGCGAGAAGCAAGAAGCTTTATGGTCAAATTTCCGGTTGCTAATTTGAGGTCGGTTTACACTGACTTAAACTATTGTTTAACCTAGAAAGACCTAAAATAGAATAAAGCAAAACAAAGATTGGAACAGGGGAAATCAGCTGTTTCCATAGAAAATGTGTTAGGGATTCCTTAACACTCCCTTCTAACTGATGACTAAGCAAAGTGACTCACCAAAGTGTGGACGAATTCTTTCATGTTGAAAAATGAGCAATATACAAGAATGCAGGAAAGCCCATGTGGTGAGATAATGCTGAGCTGAGGTATTTTCTTACAGTGAGAAACTCTGAGGTAGGACCTAACTCTCCTTTGTAATTTTTTTCCCTGCACATGACTACAGAGTGTGGTGCACACAGGAAACAGTCCAAGAAACAATTTCTATATATTTAACTCATACTGTGTGAAGTTTCAGTATTAACTAGTAATTCATAAGTTTATTCCATCTGATTTGGCTTTGCTTATATAACAATAATAACCTTAAAGCACAAATAAAAAATGATGACAAATAAAAAATAAATTTATCCCAGTAACTTTCCAAAGTTCTTTATCATCTTGATAATCTATAAAATTAAATATATTTTTATTTAAAGAACTAATATAAATTGTAGTTGCCTAAAAGAGAATGGAATGAGAGCTGAGCTATGATACAGTATGTTCTTGAGATTAGGAGATTCTAAATTCCATCTTTGTTCTATTGTCTATAGGAACTAACTGTTATATCATATGTTTATTGCTGAGATATAAAATAAATATAGTTAATAAAATGTAACTGAATATATTTTCCCTAAAAAACAATTACTCTTACATCTACTTATTTCTATTTATTAAACCTTAAAATTCTTAATAATACAATTAGTAATAGAAGAATGAATGGGTTTGCTATTAATTGAGATCACATACTTAATTATTTTCTTCATACGGTAGAATGACACGGTCACTGTTTTAGTTGATAAGTAGACTCTCAAGAAAAATGTGTGTGTGTGTGTGTGTGTGTGTGTGTGTGTGTGTGTGTGTGTGTGTGTGTGTGTGTGTATGTGTGTGTGTGTATGAATGGGAAAAATCTCATGAGGGTCCACCCCTAGCTGAACTCCAGACTATGGCTATTGAGCAAGGGAAATTTTGACTTTTCCAACAAGAAACCTCAATAGATTACCCAGGATCAAGTGGTGAGCTCTAAACACATGTATATATGAGTATATAAGATATATTGAAGTGTTATAAAACTCAGAGGATGGACCATTGATTGATAATATAAACCTCAGATAAGAAGCAAAAAATACCATTTCAGAATTGACCTACATTCTTCCTGCAGACACATATACATTTCATATTTAACTTTAAAAAGTGAATGAAAAATGTAAAGACTTTAACTTTCAAAATTAAAAAAAAAATTCTAAAATCTTTTTCTACCAAAATGTATGTTTAACTGCCAGAGAATGCTATGTAAATGTTGTTAATCAGAAAAAGTAAAAGAATATATTCAATATATTTTATAGTTTTAATGTATTTATATACTAAAATATGACAAATAATGAATATAAAATCGTAATAATGGTATACTTTGAATAAAAGTTAAGATTATAATGATAAAATTATTCTAATAAATTTAAATTTTTATGAAAAAATATTTTTATTTCATATAGAGGAAATGTTATTTTGTAAGAATCTTTAGGATTAAATATCACATAAATTTTATATAATATCATATGAAATATTTTCTGGTCACTAAGGTGAATGAAATTCTATCTACATAGAAGTCTTGTTGAAAAATTTGTTCATCTCTAAACAGTGTAAAGGTTGAAGTCATTGGACTTCAGTCAATGTAGTAAAAATGTATTTGAAACACATCCTTCTATCTTGATGAGAAATCAGAAACATATCTTCTGTATGGCTTATCACTTTCTCCATAGCTCCAACTAATAAGAATGTAAGGCATAACTATGCTAACTTTAGAAGCATCATAAACTTAAAGACATTTGTAGCACAGCTTGAGAAATAGAATCAATGCCAAGCAGCACCTACCTTATCTTCCTTTCTTCAACAGCCACGTTTCCATATAAACTTTGATATCATAAGAGATTACATTAATATCTCTTGATACGTAACGAGTAGAGAATATGAAAATAAAGATTTGTAATCTAACAGCACTGTTGGATATGTGTATCTCATTCCTGAAAAATAAGCTCATTCTACAGCCGCTTTGACTTAAAACATTTTTACTCTTTTACCGCCCTCTGGTGGAATTTTTAAAAATTTGTGCAAAAAAAATAAAAATAAAAAGCAATCATGTAAGATTTTCTACTTAAATGAGTAAGTCTTGCAGGTAAATTTATTGCTGTTAAAACAATATCATTCTTGAGCACTAGAAGTACATTAAAAGTCAGTAGGTTTATAAAAAAGTATTACAAGATGCAATCAAGGAGCCACTGGAACTTGACTATTCCATACCTTATGATATTATGGATATTGATTATAAACATTACACACACACATACAAAATGAAATTCAGGCTTCAGTAATTAATTTAACTAAGTAGATGATGGTACATTTAGTTATTTTTCTTGGCTATTTAATTGATGTAATACTGACTATTGTCTTATCATACTGTAAGACATATACGCATCATTGAGGATATCATGTATGCAGAGCATACATACACGCCATACATAGTAACACAAGCTTAGAGCAAGAAGAAACCATGTGTGTAAGTGATAAAAAAATTGTCATAATATGAATTTCTTTCCAATGTCACGTCTTTTTGTAGAGTCTAGATTTTTCCTCTTTTTTCTGATTTCAGAGTTTATTCACTAATAGAGAACTCTGATATTTACAACAAGAAAATTAAAGAATGGGAAGGATGTATGTGAAGATTTTATTTTACTCCCTTGTGTAAAAAAGCAAGTTATTCTCCAATATTTACTAATAACAATTCTTTTGTAAAATATATTCATGTCAGTGTGAATGCACTGATATCAACTGAGTGCAAATTATTTCAGAAATTAATAAGCTGTGATATATGTATATATAATATATATGTATGTATATATTATATACACATAGTATACACAATTATTACATATATGTATATATGTAATATTTATATTATATATACATATATTACATAATATTATATTAATACATATACTATTATATAATATAATAATATTAATACATATATTATATGTAATATATACATTATGTAATATATACATATATATTACATATATGTAATATATATGTAATATATACATATGTAATATATGTATATATGTAATACTTATACATGACTCTTAAAACAAAATTGGCCATAAGAATTCAGCTTGGTTCATTATTTTAGTGTTAGTTACAACATACATATATTTCCTTTATTATAATTTAACAATCTTTAGTATATCTAAACATAAATTTAAAAAAATAAAAATTTGTTATTATTTTTAAATTAAAATACATTTCTAGATGTGGAGTTATAGCTTACAGGATAGTTCTTGTTCTTTATTCAGAAAACCCTGGATTCAAATCATTAAAAAATGAATCTTTATAAGTATCCCAATAGAAATAAATATTATTCTCTGTTGTTTCTGTTCTGTTGATAGCCTTGGTGTACCTTATGTTAACCAAACCTTAGTATTTCCCTGTTTTTGTGACTTGAATGAAAATAGCCTCCATAGGCTCATATATTTGAATACTCGTCCCCAGATGGTTGAACTGTTTAAGATTAGGAAGTATATCCTGGAGGTAGGAGGTGTGTCCCTTGAGGTAAAAGATGAGGTTTCAAATGACTTAGCTACTATCAGTCTCTCCTCCCTGCTTCTTGCTCGTGCATTGAGTTGTATGCTCTTACCTATTGATACAGCACCATGTCTTCCTGCAGCCACTCTGTGTTAGCTCCAAATAAAATCTTTCTTCTAAAAGTTGTCTTGGTCCAGAATGTCTTATCATGGCAATACAAAAGTAACCAAGACACTTTTTATGTAATTAGAGAATTTGATTTTAAATAATACCAATTTCACATATGCTTTCTCACACTGAGTTTGCATTTAACCTAGAATATTAAGATGCGATATTTCTGCTTGTATGCCCTCATGATGATGATTCTGTTATTTTTTTTTTTTGTTGTAATTATAAAACACACACAGGGTTACACTGTTACTTTCTACAACACTCTGTTATTTTGTTAATATATTGGAAAAATCATTTTGCAATTTTTTTGGTTTTCAAATAAAAGTAGGAATTGATTTATTACTTCCTTAACAAATTGAATCGGTCAAACACACCATGACACTGAATAGGACCAGACACTGTGATGTACTCCAGATGTGCCAGTTATGGTACATATGTGATGTGTGCACAAAAAAGTTATTTTTACTGTGAAATACATTTGAGAAAAAATGCATTATGTGCTTTGGCAAATACTATCATTTCAATGTTATATCCTGGCAGAGTAGACAATTGTGTCATATGGTCATCTCTTGCCACCAGGAGTTTTGCAGGTACTTATAAAGGTTCATTAAAAAACGAACCTTTATAAGTTTCCCAATAGAAATAAATATTATTCTCTAGTGTTTCTGTTCCGTTGATGGCCTTAGTGAATTATTCAATGGGATAAAGCACCAATTAAATTAAAATAATTTGTCTTGCTCAGTCACTTCTTGAAGACAGACAGCATATGGCAATTTAGATTTCCTGCAGAGCCACAGAGGCTCCATCACTAGTACATCAAATGGAGACTCCAAGACAGGCACTAAAGTTTCAAAGTTATATTGTGTGGCAGCTGATATAAGACTCTGTCTTCCCTTCTTATAAAGGATGCACATGGATTATATCAACCTTGGAAGCCTTGGTTCTGTCACTGTCATAGTCTGACAGGGACTCATCACTGGTGATGATAAAGAGGAGGGAAGAGGAGTTAAAGGTCACTTTTGGCTTGTCCCTGCCTTTCTGTGACATCATGATGGGCCTGATCTCCATTTCACTCTGTGCTGCTGGTAACTTTTTATCAGGCATCAGGAATCTCAGCAGTTGGAAGAACAGGAGCTGCAGAAGGGATGGCCAAAACATTCGAAGAGAACACAGAAAATAACTGTAGAAATAGGCCATGATGTCCATGGGCTTCACCAGGCAGCCAAGAAACAAGAAGAGGACAAAGCCAGAGTCCTTGGCATCCTTAGATTCCCAGTCCACAGTACATGTTAGTCCATGCATGTCTAGGATGTACCTGTTCCAGCCCAAGAGAGGCGCTCCTACCCATGCTAAGCAATAGAGCTAGAAATAGGTAATGGCCCTCCAGGCTCGGAAAAAAACTTCCACATGGATAGACCAGCACAGGGAGGGTAGTAATGGAAACAAACTTTGTTATGAAAGAAAGATGAGTTCTGTATGGAGCAGAGAAAAGTCACGGGAAAATCACACGTCCCACCACAAATACTTAAGAGAGGATCTAAAGCCACGGGATTCCAGGATGCTCTAGAAACGGCGAGAGACCCAGAATGTTAACGAAACAGGCTAACCGGGAAAATCATTTTGAAGTAAATATATCTATAAAAGAAAAATGTAGAATAAAAATGGCATGTGGATTGTGGGGCTAAGATCTAAGCCCTAAAATTAGCCTAATTACAAATGATCAAGCCTCTGCAAAAAGTTATACAAAAGAGAAAGTAGAAAAGCGTGAGGGTGCCAGCATTCGCCCCCTCTCTGCTTCAGGGTTTGGCAAGATATGAAGGCCTGTCAGGACAGGAGTTGATCCTTTTCACCACGCCTTCCGTCTATAGTGATGTTCAGAGCCATCTAATTCCATGGCAAAATAAACCCTTCTCCTGTTAAAACTGCTTTTGCTTTGTTTTGCTTTTATTTGTTGTTGTGTTATGTTGTTGTTGCTATTTTGTTTTTTATTGACATTATATCCAGAGAGCAGGCCCATTCTCTCCACTCCTCCCAGTCTCACCTGCACATACCTCTCCTTGCATTATTCCCTGCCATTCTCCTCAGAGAACTGGATGCTCCCATGTGTAGCAGCGATTCATCCTGGCACACCAAGAATTAGCAGGACTAATCTCATCCTTCCCACTGAGGCTCCACAAAGCAGTCCAGTTTAGGGAAAGGGATCCAAAGGCAGGCAAGAGTCAGAGACTGCCTCTGCTCCAGTTGTTGAGGAACCAAGCTGAGTATCTGCTACTGTGATTATAAATTTTAGGTCGCAGCATGAAAGACTCTTAGGTTTGGAGTTTCAATTTTCACTCAAGTGTTAGCTGCCCATGGGGTGCATCTCAAGGGCTTAAGTAAACATTTCAAAAGCACAAAAGACCCAAGATAGAGGCAATAAAACACCTGGGTAAACGGAAGTCACTTAAAAGGAATTCTCCCTGAGCAAGATACAGATGTAAATTGAGATAGAGACTAGATGGAAACCAGGCTTGGGAACAGATGTTTGAAATCTCTTTTATTGTCTAAGAAGCAATTAACTGTCGCTGTGACTTTGTATATAAACTATCCTTTTCGGTCACTTGAGGTCCCCTTCTCACTTGAGTATGGAGGGCCCTGGTCACCTGCATTGTCACCTGGGAGCCTCTCCATCCCAGATTTCTGGGACTGCCTATAGATCCACCCCCGCCCTGCAGCTACAGATTTCCATTCATTTTCCTGGCCCTCTGGGCCGCTCTCCTGTCTCTTCCCACACCTGATCCTGTCTCAGATTCTCCTACCATGCCTGTCACCCAATTCCCTCTAACCTTCTGCCTCCTATGATTATTTTACTACCCCTTCTAAGTGAGATTCAAGTATCCTCCCATTGTCTTCCTTCTTGCTTGTTTACCTTCTTTGGGTCTGTGGGGTGTTTCATGGGTATTCAGTACATTTTTTGGCTAATATCCACTTATCAGTGAGTACACACAATGCCTGTCCTTTTTTAATCTGTGTCACCTCACTCAGGATATTTTTTAGTTCCACACAGCTGCCTACCAAATCCATAATGTTCTTGTTTTTAAGAGCTGAAGCATATTCCATTGTGGAAATGATCCACAATTTCTATATCCATTCTTCAACTGAGCGACATCTGGGCTGTTTCCACTTTCTGGGTATTACAAATAAAGCTTCTATGAACATAGCAGAGCACATGTCCTTGTGGTATGGTGGAGCATATTTTGGGTATGTGCCCAGGATAATTATAGCTTGGTCTGCAGTTCCCAATTTTCTGAAAAACAGTCAGATTGATTTCCAGAGTGTTTGTCTTGTAACTCATGGAGTGGGCCTTAAATTTAATAAAAAGTATTGTTAATCTCTTAACACTCATGTTATGATAACACCAGCACATTTTGCAAGCAAGTCATTATGGAAGGTAAAAGTATTTGTACATGGATGAACTGATGATCGCTTTTCTTCTCTGGAAATATGCATTGTACTGTCCAGTACCACAATTGGTAGTCAACAGCAGTGAAGTTGCTGATGAGGTACAAAGAGAACTTCTCTGGTTTTGATGGTATATATAATGACTGTCTTAGCAATAAGGCATTATAGCTTGTGGAGAGCATCTACTAGCTTTGGTAATAGCCTTTGAAGTTTGAAGGCTTCCAAGGGACACCTTTATTTCACCACTGACTCACTAGGTTATCTCATTCCTAGCACAGGAGGTGTTTATTGGTGTCACTCAATTACTTGTGAGATTCTCTCCCCTATTATCAGGGATTATATTTAGATTCCTTTTATATGTGTATACATAGTTATGAAGCTCCTATGGCAGTAAATACCCATACAATTTTTCAAATGCCTTTAGCATGAGCTATACTTTTTTTTTACATTTTTATTGGATTTTTTAAATTTACATTTCATATGTTATCTCCTTTCCAGGTCTCCCCTCAAGATCCTCCTATCCCATTCTTTCTTCCCCTTCCTCATGTTCCTGACCCACCTTTGCTTTCCTATATCCCATATGTTCCTGATACATGTTCCTGACCCACCTTTGCTTTCCTATATTCCAGATGGCACACACTTTTAATTTACATTAATTTAAAAAAGTTTTCACATGCCATTACAATTAAACATGTTGAATTAAATCTCCATAAAATACTTGTAAAGAGTATTATTTTCTTAAGAACCAAAGTTCAAAACCAATATTTCACCTTACATGAATTACTGAGTAAACACTGAAGAATCTTAATTTTTAGTTCAATACCTCCCTCTGGTGTTAGCAAACACAAATGAAAACTAGGTATAGCTGTGACTTTACATATAATAAAGTATATTCATTAAAAAATTCCCACTATGTTTTTATATTTTCTCTTTTTTATGAAATTGTGCAATATGTGATTTGTTTGAAAATATTATTTTTTATAAAATATAAAATTGTTAAGCATTAAATACAGGTCCACAAATTTTTATAAGTAACTTATTTCCCTGAAATCTTTGTCTGTAACTCATTTATCTATTCACATAACAATTCTCAAATACAAAACAATAAGAAATTGTTCTCTGTAATATTTCAAATGAGGTATTTTAAATGGTCTTTTTAATTGAAGTTTGCTGTAAACACTTTCTATTATAAGATGAATTTGTGACAAAATATTTCTTTTTTGATATATTTCCAGAAGGAGTTTCTAAACACTTAATTCTTCAATATCTTCTTGATTAAACTGAGTCATCTAAAAACAGAGACAAACAGAACTTTATAACAATTGCTGAAATCAGAAAGTATACAGTCATTAAATGACTAGAGTAAAATCAAGTATTATTACAAATACTTTTTAAAGATAAAAGGCTAACAATTAAACATTATTTTTTTCATTATCAATAATTGCTATTTGTATAACTATATAATTTTATACTTATGCAATATATTTATAGTATGCAATTATATAATTACATAATTATAGAATATATATTTTAGAATTCTTTGACTATTAGGACCATAAATAAGAAGAGGTAATTTAAAGATTAATGTACACCAAGTTCAATTTTTTTTATGAAAGAAAAAAATTGAGGGTAATATTCATTCAAATTAATTCTAGGAAAGATGTATGAAGTGATATACAATGTAAAAAAAAGTCACAGGATGGAAAGATATGTAATTGTATAAAATCAATTGCTGCCAAACCTAAGGAAGAGTTATATCTCTCATACACATGTGGGAAAAGGGAAGCATAGATTATTCTAAGATGTTTTCTTGCCACATGTTTATTTCTCCCAAACAAGAAAACCAACGTATAAGTAAATGGTATAATTTTTACATGACTTGATCATAAAATTAATATGTTATCTACAGAAATATCAAGTTTTCATTTAAATTTCATTAAGCTGTAGCTTAATCTTCAAGTTTTCTCTATCCTTATTTTAAGTTACCATGTCTTATATATTATTGTAGATAATTATTATAATTTAGCATATATATTGTGTGTGTGTGTATATATATATATATATATATATGCTATTTACAATATTTAAATTTAAGTACATTTTTTGCTTGTCCAGTAACATAGTCACTTAGCTTAATATCTGCAATTGATTTAATCCATCCATCCATCCATTGATCAAGCTTTTAAAGGCTTAATAATTTTTTTTACACCCAGTGTTTGCATTTTTGAAAGCTAATTAATACCTGTTTCACATTTGGGTCTGATATTGCTGTTTATAGCAGAAATTAATCTGTGTAAATAAGTCGGTGAAAGTCTCTCTGAGACTTTGCCTAATCTTTATAAATGACATAGACAGTTTTCCTTGATTCTAAACCTTATCTCAGGCTCTTAAAGCTACTAGAATTAGAGTACATTGTATAATAATAGAGCCATCAGATTTCATTTGCTGTTTTAAATCAGAAACCTGACCTTTATGTAACAACTGGTCTTTCACAATATTAACATTAGAACTTTTACAATTTTCCATAGCTGCAGTTTCTTCTCACTATCATGTCAACCAACATAATTGAGAATCAGCTTCCAGTATAGCTCCTGTTAAATCTTTCCAGTTTTGATGGACAATCTTGTTTTAGGTAGGCAACATATTTAAAATTTATTTCATATAGGGTTCATGCATTTCCTGTTACTACTGATTTTTTAAAATGTTTAAGGTTTTATATTTTAACAGAATTCCATACTAATCGTTCATTTTTTAAATTGTCACCATCTTTCGGCATATTTCCTAGGAACTGGAAAAACTCATGGGGTGGTTGACTTTCCTCAATTTCACTCAGAGTTGGCACTATAGTTTCAATGTGCTCACGATCATTTTATTTTATTGGGTATTTTATTCATTTACATTTCAAATGTTATCCCCTTTCCGGGTTTCCACCCCAGAAATCCCCCTTCACGTCCCCCTCCCCCTGCTTCTATGAGGGTGTTTTCCCCACCCGCCCACCTATTTCCTCCTCCTCGCCCTGGCATTCCCCTACACTGGGGCATTGAGCCTTCACAGGACCAAGGGCCTCTCCTCCCACTAAGTCCCAACAAGACCATGTCTTGCAACAGGTCCCTTGACATGTACTCTTTGGTTGGTGGTTTAATCCCTGGGAGCTTTGAGGGGTCTGGTTGACTGATATTGTTGTTCTTCATATAGGATTGCAAACCTCTTGAGCGATGTCAGTCCTCTCTCTAACTCCTTATGCTCACTCCAATGGTTTGCTGCCGGCATCCACCTCTGGACTATTCCACCTGAGAAACCATCCCATCTGCAGACACCAAACCCAGATCCTATTGCAGATCCCAAGATGTACTTGCTGATAGGAGCCTGATAATAGCTGTCTCCTAAGAGGCTCTACCAGAGCCTGATAAATACAGAGGTGGATGCTCACAACCAATCATTGGACTGAGCAAGGGGTCCCTAATGGAGGAGTTAGAGAAAGGACTGAAGGAGCTGAAGGGGTTTGCAATCCCCTAGGAAAAACAACAATATCAACCAACCAGACCCCCCCAGAGCTCCCAAGAACTAAACTGCTATCCAGGGTACACATAGAGGGATCCATGGTTCCAGTTGCACAGGTCTCCATACAACTTCTCCTTCAGATTCTGTCCCACACTTTGTCTCCATATTTGCTCCCTTGGGTGTTTAGTTACTCCTTCTAAGAAAGACCTAGGCATCCACACTTGTTCTTCCTTCTTCATGAGCTTCATGTGGTCTATTAGTTGAATCTTTGTTGTTTCAAACTTTTGGGCTAATCTCCACTTATCAGTGAGTAAATACCTTGACGGACTTGAAACCTTATAGTCTCATAGCCAATCCTGGCTATTTACCTTGAGAGAAAAGAGTTGAGTGGATGGTTTTCATCTGACATTCCTTCTAAAGCCAAGGAAAAAGCCAGGTTCAGAACTAAGTGTTTTAGTTAGGATAGATGACAGAGGTTCTGGTTAGTCAACAAAATGATGGACTGGGTATTAGGAATATCTTGTACCTCACTGGTACAAATTAGCATAATTATGCTCTAATTGTATTTTGAGAGAAAAGTTTTATTTTAACAAGAAGGGTGATATGTAGGAGGAGCTAAGGTGGGAGGAGTACTGAGAGGAAGAGAAGGAGTAAGGAGAGGAGGAGAAGCAGGAAAGGAGGAGCTAGGTGATGAGAGAGAGAGAGAGGGGAAAGACAGGGAGGCAGATATTCACGTGTCTCCACCATTTAAAGATAGTTGATATACCTAGGTTGGGTAATGGGTTACGCCTCTGATTGAGCATTACCAAACTTATAAAGCCCTTGATTAACATTTTTTTAAAAAGTGTATAAATGCAAAAAGGAAAAGGGGGCATGGGATAGGGATATTTATCTGAAGTGTAAATAAAATATCCAATAAAAATGAAAAAAAGAAAAGAAAAGAAGAGAAAGGAAAAGAAATGCTGTCTTTTTTCTACTGGATAGTTTTAGTTCATTTGTCAAAGATCTAATAACCATAGATGTGTGGGTTTATTTCTGGGTCTTCAATTCTATTCCACTGATCTTCCTGCCTGTCACTGTACCAATACCATGCAGTTTTTATCACTACTGCTCTGTAGTACAGCTTGGGGTAAGGGATGGCAATTCTCCCAGAAGTTTAGGGTTTTTTTTTGTTTGTTTTGTTTTGTTGTTGTTGTTGTTGTTGTTAATACATTTTACTATCCTGGGTTTTTGGTTATTCCAGTGAATTTGCAAATTGCTCTATCTAGCTCTTTGAAGAGTTGAGTGAAAATTTTGATGGGGATTGCATTGCATCTGTAGATTGCTCACTATCTTGATTCTGAATTTCATTAGGTATCATAAGTTCAAAATTAAGAACTTCTTGTTTTTTTACTCCCTCTGTCATTGGTATCCCAAGCCTTTGTATTATCATAGATAGGTGTTTCCTCTTACAGCCATTTTTTCTTTTCTTTTCTTTTTTCTTTTTGAGATGAAATATATAAAGTTTTCAATTGAAAGTAGGAAGGGCCTTTCCACAGTGATCACAATTGTAATAAATACTGAGATGGATATTTAAAATAGTATTTCTATCACCTCCTGTCTTATCTTTGCTCTTGACAGGTCTGAAATGGAGGTTCCCATTTCTTTAATAAAGAAAAAAATGTCTATATAATTAAAATAGTTTCTTTTGAGTGACTTACTCCAATTTGCTGTCTCAAAGGCTCCTAGGACATTCCTTGCTCTGTATTAGAGGATTCAAACTGGATTATCTCAGCTTCTGACTGAATTGCTCTGCTTGGCCTCAAACTAACTCTAGCAATCTGTTTTTATCTTCTGGCTCTTTTTCATTCTCTGGCTTCATCTGGTTCTGTTGCATGGGTTGAATGAAACTGAACTCAATTGACTAAACAAAATTCAGAGATCTGCAAATCTCTGTTTGCTGAATGCTGCAATTAAAGATATGTACCACCACATCTGGACCTTAGGTTTTCTTTATCTGAAACTTGCTCTATACCTGCCTTGATCTCAAGCTGTTTGTGTCTGTCTCTTGAAATTAAGGTGTGTTTGTATTTAAGCTGGGCCACACAAACCTAGAAGTTCTTTGGATGTGATCCATTGCCAGAGTAGCCATGTTTCTAGATTAAAATTTATTTACAACACCTGGCTTTACATTCTTTCTCTCTCCTTTTCTGCCTGATTATCTGAGCTCTTTGGGGAGGGATTTGAAGGAAACATACCATTTTAAATAGCTCTCACTCTTTTTATAATGTATGCCCATGGGTTTCTGTATTTCTTCCTCTCTGCAGCAAAAGACTGCTTCTCTTATGATCGTTGAAGAAGATAATGATCAAATTTGCCTTTCTGTGTCTGCCATAACTTATTCTGGATGATTCTGTCAAGTTCTATCTATTCTGCTTATTTTATGATACCATTTAAAAACCTGTACTACACAAATTGTACAACTAAAAGAAATGGATAGTTTTCTCATAATGTACCACATAACAAAGTTAAATCATAAAAAGATTGTTAATTTAAATAGTCCCATAATTTCTAGTTAAATGGAAGCAGACGTTAAAAGTCTCCTACCTAAAATGCCCAGGGGCAGATGGTTTTAGCACAGAGCTTCCAAGACTTTTAAGAAGGTATTAATGCCAGTGTTTTTCAATTTTTTCCAAATACTGAAACAGAAGAAGTATTAGCAAATTCTTTTTATGAGGCTACAGTTCACTTAATAGTCATACCACATAAAGGCTCAATAAAGAAAATTACAGACCAATTTTCTGTATGAACATCGATACAAAAACACTCAGTAAAATAAATGAAAACTATATCCAAGGATATCAAAAAGATCATCCACCTTGATGAAATTGGCTTCATCCCAGAGAAGTAGCAATAGTTCAAACTTCATAAAAGATTTTATAGTTTTTACATTGTCACACATTTCTAGGGTAGGTCAACAACAACCTCAACAACAAGACACTGAAAGATTGTCAAACCATTTAATTCCAAGTTCTAGAATGGTATGTGGATTGTGTTGCATTTATAGATTTGGATGAAAATAAGCCACTAATAGTTGCTATTTTGCATTGCTTGCATTAACTCATTTAACTTGTTATAAATCATGGTGGTACATAATTCTTTACAATTATCGTAAATTTTTCAGGTTTAATTCTTAGTAAACAAATATATTTGACTTGTTTCATATTAGGTTGTGAATAAATGGAAATTCCTTCCCATACTCAAAAATAGTGAGAACTTCCACCTTTATTGCAAAATATAAGAAGAAGAAGAAGAAAAAGAAGAAGGAGAAGAAGAAGAAGAAGAAGAAGAAGAAGAAGAAGAAGAAGAAGAAGAAGAAGAAGAAGAAGAAGAAGAAGAAGAGAAGGAGAAGGAGGAGAAGGAGAAGGAGGGGGAGAAGGAGGGGGAGAAGGAGGGGGGAGGGACAGGGGGAGGAGGAGGGGGTGGAGGAGCTGATGGATTCTATGTAGTTTCTGGAAGCTGGAAAATATCTGACTTTAAATAAATGGCATCCTGAATGCTGGTGAGTGTTTCAAAAAGATACTGAAGTTCACAGGTTACTCTATAAGTTTGTTAATAGATATTTGAAGACAAACTTGTATTTATTGTACCTAAGTTTAAATTCTTCAATCTGTTGTTTTGATATCCATGGAGAACCCATCACTACTGTTCTTTAACTTAGCTAAACATAAACATTAGTATTTAGATGGATTTAGATGTATATTTTACTTATCTAATCAAGTTAATATTTTATGACAATAAATTTATATTTAATTTGGAAATTTTTATTTATTTAATGTGTGTGTGTGTCTGTATGTCTGTGTGTCTGTTTGTGTGTCTGTGTGTCTGTCTGTCTGTCTAAGGGTATGTATACATAATAAGTGCAGGGAAGTACCCATAAGGGACAGGGATCTCCTGGAATTTGTGTCACAGTTGTGAACTGTCCTACTTGGGTATTAGAAACTAAATTCTACTTTTCTGCAAAACCAGCAACCTCTTTTATCCACTCTACCATCTGTCCCTCTAGGCCCTGTAATTATTTTACTGGGTTTGTTTCCATTTGTTCTTTGCTCATTTTTACAAGTATTTCATTCTTTACAAACCATTATAATCATAGTGCTCATTTGCATATGGCAGCATTGCATATTACATATCATTAAGCTTTTTTAAAATTAATTCTGCATCTGTAGAGAAACAATGTATCTTGAACTAGATTTTGCTTAATTTACTAATTACCAGTTTACTAATTTCTTTGTATTACTAATTTTGGTGATATTTTAAGTTTCCTTTTGCATTTTTATTCAATTTAAATTGCCATGCATAAAACTAATCTCAGTCATAAATCAGTTTTGTAAAATCCTTCATACTCTT
This sequence comes from Arvicanthis niloticus, assembly GCF_011762505.2. Lineage (NCBI taxonomy): Eukaryota > Metazoa > Chordata > Mammalia > Rodentia > Muridae > Arvicanthis > Arvicanthis niloticus. Next base: position 12,741,052 of record NC_047660.1, on the reverse strand, counting down.
AAAAGTCAATATGAACTATGGAACTTTATCCCTGAAGTTAATTTTGTGTTATAATTTATGACTATAATTGTCATGAGGTAGTATTTAATCTTGTGAGTGCAATTTACAGTCATCTAAATTGTTGACTGTCTTGTCTGTATCATTTAATTGATTTAAAAATCAATATTAAAGTATCAGAACAATTAGGTAAATACAAATTGTCTGAATTTGGTCTTCAAAATGCATGCACATAACAGAAACATGAAGCACTTGTGGCAATAGGAATGATCAGAGAGATACTTACTACTCTTTCCCATATGTATTCAGAAGAATGCACTTGAGTATATATGGAAGACAGGTTTCCCCTAGGACATTAAATTTGTCCATCTGTCCCTGTGCTTAATGTGGAATTTCATCTAAAATCCTCAGCTAAGAATCTTGAGTCATTCTAAGTACTGCAAACCTAGAGGCCCATGTCCTCCTTTTCATGAATTTTTCCAGACCACAACAGTATTTAAATATACCTCTATATAAAAGTTAATTCTTTCTTCGCAAGCTACAGAATCTCTAATTTACCATCATCTTTGTTTGAAAATAGACTTAAACATAAGATTAAAACATCTATTTAAGTATCATTAGCAGTTACATTTGTAGTTTAAATGTTTCAGTCTATAATATCCCCGCATTACCTGATCATTATAATAAACACACACAAATTTACACACACATACACACGCACACACACACACAGAGAAAGAGAGAGAGAGAGAGAGAAATCTATACTATTTCATTTTTAAATAAAATTATTTTCCTTCTTCATAAAAAGAAGCATGTATTTATTTATGGACTGAGGTTTATGACAAATGCGGGTTACAAAGGTTTTATTCACAATTTTGCTCTCTATATAGAATACCTACAATTGTACTTGAAAATGGGGATACTTTAATTATTGATTTCTTATGCTCTTCTAATTCCTCATCTCTTTCACAAGTATTTAGGATAATCCTGGCTTGTTTGTTTGTTTGTTTGTTTCTTTGTTTTTGTATCATTAAGTTGAAATAAAATATCTAAATGGTTCAACTCAAGTTTCTCTGTTTAAGTTGATGGATGTTGACATAACAATTTTGTTTTAATTTAAGAAGGAAACTGGTTGGGAGAGGGATTCAGGTGGGGAATGCAGAAGGGGATCATGTGTAGGAAGAGAAGTTGTGGGAGAGAGCTGGAAGCAAGAACTACAGTTAATGGGACCATTTCTGGGAGTAACTGAAGCTCTGGGACAGGGAAGGTTCCAGAGAGTCTATGGAGGTGACCTTAGATGAGACGACCAGCAGGAAATGAAGTCTGAATTGGCCACCTCCTGTAGCCAGGTGGCACTTTCAGTGGAGGAAGGGGGACATCAAACCACATACAAAACCTTCAACCCAAATTTTTTCCTGCCTACAAAATGCACAGGGATAAAGACAGAGCAGGGAGTGAGGGAATGGTAGGTAATGACAGCCCAACTTGAAACATATCCCATGTATTAAAGCCAATCCTTGACACCATTAATCATACTTCGCTATGTTTGCAGACAGGAGCCTAGCATAACTGTTTCCTGAGACGGAGGCTTCATCCGATAGCAGATGGAGACAGAAGCAGAGACCCACAGCCAAACATCAAACAGACCTCAGGGAATCTGGTGGAAGACTAGAGTATAGAACTGAGGGAGCCTGAGGAGTCAAGAATACCACAAGATGATCTACAGAATCAACTAACTTGGGCCCATGTGGGCTCACAGAGATTGACCCCCCAACCGAAGAGCATGCATGGACTAGAGCTAGGTTCCCTGTATATTGACAACAGATACACAGCTTGGTCTTCATGTGGGTTTCCTAACAACTGGGATACAGGCAGTCTGAATCAGTTGCTTGCAATTGAATCTCCTTCTCTTAACTGAAGTAGTTAGGACTAAGTGAAAGAGGATGTGCTTAGGCCTATGGAGACTGGATGTCCCAGGGTGGAGTGGGCTTCTGCTTCTCTGCGAAGGTATTGGTTTGTACGGGTCCGATTAAGAAGAGAGGAGGACCAGTTGCCCTGATCAGGATGTAAAGTGAATAAATAAAATCAAAGCAAAAAACAAAACACACACACACACACACACACACACACACACACACACACACACACCTCAAATAGAACTATGCTAAAGCCTAAATATCGCACACATCAAGGAAAACATAGGCCCAGCTGGCCTTGAATGAGCATAGAATGAGCTTCAGAAGCTACAGGAGAGGAAGGTGGACATGAGCAGTCTGTAGCCATCACAGGTCACTGTAGAAACCAGTATAGACTTCTTGAGGTGCCATTTGAGTGTTTCTGTATTCTGTTTATCTAAAGAAAAAATACCACAGATTATTACATCTTACATTTTTATAGCTGATGGATTCATAAATTTTGCTCTATAAATAATATTAAAACAAACTTCAATACATGTTATAATAATATTTATTTTTGACAACGTATATAAGTATGAACATATTTGAATGAACAAATGTTAATAATATATTAACATTTCTTAATATATAAACATAATATTAGTGGATAGTAGATAGATTCATACGTGATTTTTTAAGTCTTTCTTTTACTATTTTATTCGGCAGCCAGAGGCTTTTAACATTTGTGACTGTATAAACTCTGCACGGATATCATTTGTTTAACCTTTTGAAAGCACCATTTAGAGAGGCAATAGTACCTTTATTTTAAACACATTTTAGTGCATTTAAATGTGTTTTCATTGATTATTCATCTCAAAATAAATCCAATAGTTTGAAATACCAAATAGTTGCATCTGTTTTTTTTTAATAAAATGCTATAATGTTGTATGTGCTGCCATCTGCTGGACAAGCTCTGTCAGAGACATGGCATATCAAAGAAATGTAATAGCTTCAGTAAGAGATTATTATGTGGAAATTTTAAGTTAAATCAACCATTTATTGATTCTGTAACTAATATATCAAAGAAATGGATAATATTAAACCTCACCCAGCCCTCAGCAACCTGTCTCATTCTCAGCATAGCATGTTCCTTTTTATATGACTGATAGAGCCTTGACTCCATCTGGTTTCCCTATATGCAAACATGTAAGGTCATTCCATGGACGGTGGGTAAGGTACGAGAAGCCAAGTCTCCAGAGGAGTAACTCTCCCTTTTTCCCCTCAACAGTCATCAGTTTTTCAATGGACAATGTCCTTTTCACCAAGGAAGGGTTTCGGTCGTGTTATTTATCCCTGTTTCCATCTTGATTTGAAGCTGGTGTATCACATATGTGCAGCTCTCTGCATTCCATGATAGTTGGCATGCACGTTCCTGGGGGTTTTCTTCTCCTCACCTCTTATCCTCCTTTACGAGCTGGGCTTTTAGATTTGCTAATATCTGACTTGGGTTCTAGACACCAAACCTGAATCTTTTAGCGTGTGGTACAAGCACTTTTGTCTTTAACTCATCTCAGTAGTTTCTATTGACTTGGACATGAGAATAGGCTGGATCACATATATCCTAGGATAGTTTCCAACTTTTTATGTAATCAAGGGTTGTGTTCTCCTTATGATCTTTTTCTGTTTCTATACTCTGAGTACTATGATGTCTATGTGTGACCAAAACTGATGGTCCTATATTCCTAAGACAAAGTTCTTGATATGGTAATCTCTGATCCTCCCACAATGTCTCATAGATCTTTCCTAACTTTCTACCCACCCAATTCTTGTTCTTTTTCTCTGTCCCTAAAACAAACAAACAAACAAACAAATAAATAAACAAACAAATCCATTCTCACTTCACTTGTAAGTGATAGTGCTTTCTGCATGAGAAAATCTGGCTTTGCTGGCAACAATGCCCTCAAGACCATGTTTTCTTTCACCTCTGGGTATCTCTGTACCAAGTCATCATAGTGGGCAAGGGCCAGAAAAATTTCCATGTGGGTGACAAAATTCAAAGCAGAAGGGGTATCCTGACCCTGATGTACCCTATTGATCATGCCATTGCCACCAATTGGAAAGACATGGATAAGATCCAGCAGCACGCTGTCTGCAATGAACTGTATATGGCTCCTGAGGAGTGTCTCTGATCAAGGATCCCATGATCCCCAAGGCTAATAAACATAAGACGACTCCCAGACATATAGGTGGCCATTCAGATAATACAATTTTTGTATGCCTCTGGGCCCACAAGAGGTGTGGTCATGGTCTCTGGTAATGTCATAATTCAATGTCTATCTATAAAGGCTTCATACTAACCCTCTTTCATCCGGCCCTGGCTGGGAAGAACATGATAGACTACCTCATAAAAATCCTGACTGATCTAGGGCTAGAGCTTCATCACCACAGCTGAGAAAGTGATTATGTGTGGCATTAAGGGGAAGCTGAGTCATATGACAATAGATTTTGAGCAAGAAATGTCCCCAATTGCATTCTCCTCCATTTAGGAGAAGACCAATGAGGTACCTAATGGGCAGGTGATCACCATTCAGAATGAACAATCCTAGTGTCCAGAGAGGCTCTTCCTGCCTTCCTTACTGGGTATGAAGTACTGTGACATTCATGAGACCACCTTCAACTCTATCATGACCCATGATGTAGATCTGTATATCAACAATGGTGATTGTCTCTCTGGTGGTAACACCATGTATCCAGATATTGCTGACAGAATGCAGAAAGATCAAAGCTTTAGCATTCAGGAAAATAAAGATTAAAGTCATTGCTGCTCCTGAATACAAATTCTCAGTCTTGATTGTTAGCTCTACGCTGACCTCACTGTCCACCATCCAGAAGATATCAATCAATAAGCAGAAATATGATGAGTCTGATCCCTTCATTATCCACTGCAAACACAAATTCAGGAGTACCAAATTTCCCACTAAAATGTACATACCTCAGACTACCTTCATAAAACTGGAACAAGCTTTTGAAAATATATGTGTCCTGGATGCTTGTATCTGATACCAGTACTGGATTGTAGAACTTGTTACTGATTTTTGGACTTTGTATTAAAGTTAATTGTTCCCTTGGTATGCATTTATTATCCTGTGCATATCTTGATTTAGTCATTATTCTATGTGGATCAGTCACTTTGGTGGTTGGAAAGAGCAATATCTGGAAGAGAAAACCTTACCCTGGTGGATCTGTCTGAGTAGACTGTTCTAGGATTGTTTGAAGCTGGCAAAGGCTCTTAAAAATACCTTTTTTTCTTGAAGGGCTGACATGGTAGCAAAATAAGGACTCAGTTTTCATGCTGAAGTTTTCCTTCCTGATTGCCGTGAATTGTTACTTTCCTTGAGTTGAAAATGTTGGCATTGAATGCTGAAAATATATTCATCATTTTAATTTATGTAAGGTTTTTGTACTCAGTTCTACAAGAAATGAAGAATTTTGGCTTTCTATTGTCCAGTGAGAACATTATGCCCAAGGAATGGATGGTTGTATAGATAAAAATAAAAGAGCTTCAGAAATAAAAGGAAAAATTAAAAAAAAAACATCAAAATAAACATACCAAACAAACATGCCAAACAAACGTTATTCAACCAAAACAAAATAAAATCACACAAATATGTAATCAATTTTGTGTGGTCCAACTACTTCTGTATATGGTATCTGTTCCAGAGTGTGGTTGATGGATACACTGTCATTCCATTGGAGAAAACTGACTTTGCCCTTGCCAGCAATTATCAAATATAAATAGTTTCTTGATTACTGCTGGGACTGTGTACCTACTTTATCTTCTTCATGCTGGTATTTTTTTCTGACTTGAATTTATTCAGTGCTTGGGTATAACGTTGTCACAATATATGCAAATTTATATATGCATCAGTCCTGTGGCATCTAGAATGAATTGTTTCCTTGAAGTCTTTTGCTACTTCTGATCTTAGAGTCTGTTTGCTTCTGATTGTATACAAATACCTGGACCTTGAGAAGAAAGGTTTGATTTTGGCATCACAAGTTTTCCAAGTCTTTCACACTATACACATTATCAGTTGTGAGTTACTGTTAATTCCCATTTACTGTACAAAGTAGCATCTCTGATGAGGGTTTAGCAATGTACTGATATATGGCTATAGCAATATGTCATTTAGAGTTATTTTATTGCTACATTTCTTTGGCAACATTATAGTAGGTTTTACCAGAAGGCCCATGACTTGTCTAGTCTTAGGTTCTTGGCCACATTAACAGTGTCAAGTGTGGGTTTTGGCCCATCAAATGGTCTTTAAATGTAATTTTTAAAAAGTGTTTGCTGTTTCCATATGATATGTGCTATTGTTACACCTGCACATCTTACAGGTATATTATCATAGGTCATAGGATTTATAGCTGGGTGATATTTATGTTGGCTTTTCTTTGGCAGTTTGCATAGTACATTCTACCACTGTAAATGCTAGTCAGAAGAGATGAATCTTCTAGTTATCCACAAGCTCAATTTACAGATCCTAAAAAAAAAAAAACACTATCTTGCAGCTAACAACTTTTTCAGAAGCTTGGGCATTATAAGTTTAGTGGGAGTAACTGAGTTAGCTTCAACATGGAGCAGTGTTCTGAACCTGTTGGTTGTAACTCATTTTGAGTTGAAAAACTCTTTCACAGGGGTCACCTAAGACCATCTGAAACCACAGATATTTACATTACACTTAATAACAATAGCAACATTAGTTATGAAATAGTAATGAAAATAATTTACTGTTAGGGGGCTCACTATTACATGAGGAACTGAATTAAAGAGTGCATTGGGAATGTTTAACACAACCACCATAAAGCAAAAAAAGAGATAGCGATGTTGGAGCCTGATAGAAGCTCACTCATCCTTAAAATATTCCAAAGAACACAGGATACTAGAAGATCCACATGGTTGTCAAGACATTCCAGGGTATTTATGTATGCGTTCATTTAGGGAACAAAATGAGTCCTCTGAGCAAATTAATTTACATAATAATTTGTGAGCTTGGCATGCACTTTCTCAGATTTTATCTTCTTTATATAAAACTTTGTAAAAACACTAAAAACATTTTAAATATAATATTTTCTAGAACAAAAATCTCAACTATGTGAAATAAAAATTCTTTGGAAATAGTTGTAGGTATTTCTTCATTTAAAAAGATGTGAAAAGGCCAGTAAACAATAGGTATATTACCTTCAGTACTTAGTAACAAAATTTGATAGTGACATCACTCTCACATTCAAATTAAAAATACAAATAGAGAGCATCAGGAAATCTTATACTAACATGTAACTCCCATGAAGCAGAAAAAGCAATAGCTGCTTTCTTACATGATGTCAATATATTTTTATATCTTATTAGATTTGGTCTTAAGAAATTTGTCTATATGATTTTCATTTCTGTAAATTATAAGACTTATATTTATGTTAACTATAGTGTATAGAGAATTTTGCCAAAATGATGTGACTTTTAAGACAAAATTGTAACAGCAAAATAAATATTGGTCTACATGGTTTACTACCCAACAATTAAAACATTAATATTTTAAAAATTGATGGGTAATATACAAAAAATTAATGCAAAAATACCACCTGGCATTACTTAGACTTTAATACTGGATTATCAAGGCTTATGAATTACAAATGCTCAACATTTATTTAAAGGTAAAACTATTAATATTTCAAAAGTGTTACAATGCATAATTTATTAAATGAAGTATCAGTAATAATGTTTACTAACCTTTCTAAAACATCTGTGCCTCAAATAAAAGCCATCAGATAGACTTCTTTATACTGTTCATTAAAATTGCAAAATTTATTAGTGTTATTCTCATAAGTTCTATGTATTTTTAAAAAGTTAATAAAATGAAACATATGTACAGTATTAGTGAAAGTTTGAAATTAAATGAATGCAAAAAACAAGTATTTCTAAAGTAAAATTAAATGTTGTGATTCATTTCTCATTAGTTTTATACAATCTATAAACAGCAATATTCATATTTGTACAGTTATTGTGATTTTGAAAGTATAAAATTTACATTTAGCAGCACTTAGTTAAAGCTACTGTGTTTAATGGTAACAAAAAATAAGGCATCTAAAGAATACTGTAATGTAAAAAATTTGAATTTATGAATGAATTTCTATATTATATTAAATTATTGTTTCAATAAATTAACATGCACAATTTACTTATGGGCTTAAGTTTATAGAAGTACATCGTTCAGAAATTGTGTAGTCATTAATTTTTTAATGATGTGCTAGCACTTGACCTCATGACAAGGGAATCCTGGCTCCATCACGAGTAAGTAGTTCTCTCTCTCTCTCTCTCTCTCTCTCTCTGTGCGTGTGTGTGTGTGTGTGTATGTGTGTTTTTCTTTTGCTTTGAGATAGGCACCCAATCTATTGTCCACAATAGTTTTATTGGTACTTAGTCAAATAGTACTTAGTCAAATCTTGCCTTAGCCAAACATGCCTTTTAATCTCTGCCATCCTTTTGCCTAAGTCTCCTATATTTTAGAATTAAAAGGTTGTTCTTTTCTTTTCCCTCTTGGTAAATGAGAAAATATGTAAACATTGAATTAGAAGTCAGTTGGACAAAAGGTGACAAAAATAGGAATGATGTTGGAAGAAAATTAATGTGTGCAAATGAAAAACTACTGCAAGCCAACAGCTGCTTCACAAAGGAATTATTTAAAAGAAATGTGAATAGATGCAGGAACCCACAGACAATCACTAGGGCAGAACTTGGGGAATCTCCTGGAAGAGGGGAAGAAAGGATAGTAGAAGCCAGTTGGGTCAAGAACAGCAGGGGTTCACTGAGAGACAGAAGCAGCAATCGCAAAGACTGTACTCTGCACATATTTGTTTAGCTTGGGATTTTTGTGGGACCCCTAACATTGGGAATGGGGATTTTTTTACTCTGTTCTTGGGACTCGTTATCTCCTATGTGTTGAATTGTCATTTTTACATGAGAGTTTGTGCCTAATCCCGTGTTGCATTGATATTTCTGGGAGGTCTGCTCTTTTCTGAAGGAAAATGAAGGAAGGAGGAGTGGATCTGAAGGAGAGAGGAGCTGTGATATGTGTGTAGGAACTGGGGGGAACTGAGGAAAAACTGCTGTCTCGATGTATTATATGAGTGAAAAATAAAGAAAAATGTAGAAAATGTAAATGGATTTATATTTTATGTGTGTGTAGATTTAAGAAATAAATTTACAAAGTACTAAATTTTAAAAAGCATACTATTAACAAAACAATACATTACAACATTTCTAATTGTTGAGGACTTTAACTTTCTAAATTAAAGTATCAAATACTTAGAGATAAAATATTCTACAATATTATTAAGTACAGCAAACATTCAATAATAGGAAGTGTCTGGAGAAATATAACAAAATTCTTTTTTTCTCAGGGATAGAAATACTGACAAGTAGATTTTATGCAAACTCAAAAGTTTGTTTCAATATCCATGGAAGTTTGATTTCTTTATAATGTATTACTTGGGGAGAAAACATAATAGTTAAAAAATTATTAGACTAAAAAAGTAAATGAGTTATCACAATAAATAGAAAAAAGAAAAGGAAAAAATAAGTTATTGAAGATAATCTTTACTATCCACTTGATGCATTTTGGCATTACTCAAAAGATAATTTCAGGTGGTTTTGATTGTGTTATCCTGAGTATAAGGGACTGTCCAGGTAATCAGTGGTCTTATAAATTGGCTAAGTTTTGGAAGCTACGCTTTGTGCTTCCTATATCTTCAGTTAATTCAGTCATTCTGGATTTCTGACGGGGTTGAAGACATATAGTCTCATAGCCAATCCAGGCTATTTACTTTGAGAGAAAAGATTTGAGAGGATGGTTTTCAGATAACATTCATTCTAAAGCCAAGACTTACCGGGTACAGAACTATAGTCTTTTAAGAGAAGATAGATGACAATAGACTTTTATTGAAAATATAATGAACTGGGTGTTAGGTCTATTTTGTACCTTATTGTTACAAACTGATATAGTTGCACTGTATTTATACTTTGAAGAAACATGTTTTTTTTTTTTTCTAACAAGAAGGGTGATATGTAGTGGGATATTTTCTCATTACATTTGTATAAAGCTTGGCAACTGGGCTGTATGAGAGGTAGGCAGAGTGAGGAGTTGGAAGGAAAGGAAGAGGAGGAAGAAAAAGAGGAGCTAGGAAGAGCAGAGAAGAGATGTAAAAGCCATGGAGAACCACGCACAGGTCCAGGATGGTCCTAGGTAATGATTTTTATCAAAAGGATAGATATTGGGAAACACTTCTAATTGTGTGGGCATTTTTTATTGGATATTATATTTACATTTCATATTTTATCACCTTACCTCATTTCCCCCACCACCCAGGAACCTCCTATCCCATCCCCCCTCCTCCTGCTTCTATGAGTATGTGCTCCAACCTACCCTCCACTCCCACCTCCCCACACTCAAATTGCCACCCAATCAGTATTCAGTCTTCATGGGACCAAGGATCTCCTCTCCCACCTATGTTCAACAAGGCCATCCTCCCCTACATATACAGATGGAGTCATGGGTCCCTTCCTATGTGCTCCCAGACTGTTGATTTAGCACCATTTGTTGAAAATGCTGTCTTTTTTCACTGGATGGTTTTAGCTCTTTTTTTCAAAGATCAAGTGACCTTAGGTGTGTGGGTTCATTTCTGGATCTTCAATTCTATTCCATTGATCTTCCTGCCTGTCTCTGTTCCAATACCATGCAGTTTTTATCACTACTGATCTGTAGTACAGTTTCAGGTCAGGGATGGTGATTCCCCCAAAAGTTCTTTTATTGTTGAGAATAGTTCTCGCTATTCTGGGTTTTTTTGTTATTCCAAATGAATTTGCAAATTGCTCTATCTCTAGGAAGAATTGATTTGGAATTTTGATAGACATTGCATTGAATCTGTAGATTGCTTTTGGCAAAATGGCTATTTTTACTAAATTAATACTGCTAATCCAGGAGCATGGGAGATCTTTCCATCTTTTGAAATCTGCTTCGATTTCTTTCTTCAGAGACTTGAAGTTCTTGTCATACAGATCTTTCACTTGCTTGGTTAGATTCACTCCAAGATATTTTATATTATTTGTGACTATTGTGTCATTTTCCTAATTTCTTTCTCAGCCTGTTTATCATTTGAGTAGAGGAAGGCTACTGATTTGTTTGAGTTGATTTTATATCCAGCCACTTTGCTGAAGTTATCAGGTTTAGGAGTTCTCTGGTGGAAATTTTAGGGTCACTGAAGTATACTATCATATCATCTGCAAATAGTGAAATTTTGACTTCTTCCTTTCCTATTTGTATCCCTTTGCCTTCCTTTTGTTGTCTAATTGCTCTGGCTATGACATCTAGTACTATATTGAATAGGTAAAGTGAGAGTGGGCTGCCTTGTCTAGTCCCTGATCTTAGTGGGATTGCTTCAAGTTTCTCTCCGTTTAGTTTGTTGTTGGCTACTGGCTTGCTATATATTGCTTTTACTATGTTTAGGTATGTGCCTTGAATTCCTGATCTTTCCAAGACTTTTAACATGAAGGGATATTGAATTTTGTCAAATGCTTTCTCAGCATCTAGTGAGATGATCACGTGTTGTTTTTCTCTGAGTTTGTTTATGTAGTGGATTACATTGATGGATTTCAGAATATTGAACCATTTCTGCATTCCTGGGATAAAGCCTACTTGATCATGATGGATGATTGTTTTGATGTGTTCTTGGATTTGGTTTGGGAGGATTTTATTGAGTATTTTTGCATCAATATTCATAAGAGAGATTGGTCTGTAGTTCTCTTTCCTTTTTTGGTAAATTGTTTTTATTATCAGATCATAATTTTTACTTTTTAACACAGGGGTTATAAACACAAAAATGTAGAATGTGGGGAAGGGGATGACACAGGAGCATAGGTGTTCAGGGGGAGTACAGATATCTTTCAGAACAGGGTATCAGCTGGATGAAGGTTCAGGGGTCAGGTCACTATGACTCTACCTATGATTCACTTGTCCTTATCTAAGTTGGTACTATCTGCCAAAGGCTGCCTACTTACAAGGTCTATGACTACTCAGGCTGGTAAATTTCCACAAAAGCTGCCTGTTTACAATAGCTTATAGCCATTTTTTCAGTTTTTTTTTTTCCACAGACACCCAAGACTTTGTGTTAGCAGGCATGTATGTCAGGCCTATTGCTGATTTTAGGCTTATGACTGATTTTAGGCCTACAGTGTATAAGCAGGGCTGCCCCTGACATCTCCTCCCTTCTCCATGTATAGAAGGGCTGTGGCAATTCTAATCTTCCCAAGGCAGGAATAGAGGCCTGACCTCTAGTAGTTAAAGGGGACCTTGTAATGGCTCCGGTCCTCCTGTCTTTGTCCAGTGAGGCATGAGGGCCATACCCATCCAGATGTCTTTTTCTGAAGAGGGGATACTTTTGACATCAACCCCTATAAAGTCAGGCTTGTCCCTCAGGGAATCCAGAAACATATTTGTAACTTATTTATATTCCCTTGCATGGAACCATGGAGATTTTGAAAATCAATTCTTTAACCAGCTCTCATCTTTCTCTTTCTCTTTGTCTTTTCTCAAGACCTTCTCTGACCTTTTTCATGCTCTCTTTAATCATTCCTGTTTTGTTTATGTAAAAGCAACATTCTTCTTTAGGGGCTGTAAACAGTCTAGAGCTGTACACAGTGTTTTCTATTGTAAGAGAGTAAATAAAGTCCAATAAAATCCTTTTCAATTTTTTGAGATCACTTCAGACAGAGAAACTAAGGATTTCTTCAGATTAGTGATGTCAATATCTAGCTGTTTGATGTCCCTGTCAAAGGCCCATCGATGGTCTGAGTAGTATAAGTCCAGGGGCCAGCATTAGGATTAGAACTCCTAACAGCAGACATTATGGTTGATTAATTTTTACCTGGAAAGGAAAAAGAAGAGAATTCTCAGATAGATTTCTCTTTCCAGGATGTCAGTTGTCAATTGTTATTCATCTTATTTATAATTGGGCCTAGTTTTGTGGGGGTATCTATTTATTTCATTAATCTTTTTGGTAGCCTTTTAGCTGTGACTTCTGTGGTATCAAACAGGCATATCAGTCTTCGGCCCCATATGAGAACTGGGTCCTGGACATTCCATTTAAGGATAAAAGGGTCCTTCCACATAGCTATCTCTGCCCTTTGGTTAGTCTGGCTAAAGGTTTATCTATCTTGTTGTTTTTTTCAAAGAACCAGCTCCTGGTTTTGTTGATATTTTGTATAGTTCTCTCTGTTTCAACTTGGTTGATTTCTGCCCAGAGTTTGATTATTTCCTGCCCTCTACTTCTCTTGGTACATTTGCTTCTTTTTGTTCTAAGGCTTTCAGGTGTGCTGTCATGTTGTTAGTGTGTGCTCTTTCCAGTTTCTTCTTGTAGGCACTTAGAGCTATGAGTTTTCCTCTTAGTACTGCTTTCCTGGAGTAACACAAGTTTTAGTACGATTTGTCCTCATTTTCATTAAATTCTAAAATGTCCTTAATTTTTTTCTTTATTTCTTCCTTGATCAAGTCATCATTGGTTAGAGCTTTGTTCTGTTTCCAAATGTATGTGGGCTTTCCATTGTTTTTGTCATTATTAAAGACCAGCCTTAGTCCATGGTGGTCTGATAGGTTGCAAGGGATTATTTCAATCTTTTTGTGTCTGTTGAGGCCTGTTTTGTGACCAATTATATGGTTTATTTTGGAGAAGGTACCATGAGGTGCTGAGAAAAAGGTATATTCTTTTGCTTTAGGATGAAATGTTCTATAGATATCAGTTAAATCCATTTGGTTCATAACTTCTGTTAGTTTCACTGTGTCTCTGTTTAGTTTCTGTTTCCATGATCTGTCCATAGCTGAGAGTGGGGTGTTGAATTCCCCCAGTATTATTGTGTGATGTGCAGTGTATGCTTTGAGCCTTAGTAAAGTTTTTTTTTTTTAATGTATGTGGGTGCCCTTGCATTTGGGACATAGATGTTCAGAATTGAGATTTCATCATGGTACATTTTTCCTTTGATGAGTATTAAGTGTCCTTCTTTATCTTTTTTGATTACTTTTGGTTGAAAATTTACTTTATTTTATATTAGAATTGCTACTCCAGCTTGTTTCTTGGGACCATTTGCTTGGAAGATTGTATTCCATCCTTTTACTCTGAGGTAGTGTCTGTCTTTGTCACAAAGGTACATTTCCTGTATGCAGCAAAATTCTGAGTCCTGTTTATGTATCTAGTCTGATAGTCTATGTCTTTTTATTGGAGAATTGAGTCCATTGATATTAAGAGATATTAAGGAAAAATGATTGCTGCTTCTTCTTATTTTTGTTATTAGAGGTGGAATTATATTTGGGTAACTATCTTCTTTTGGGGTCATTGGAAGACTACTTTCTTGCTTTTCCTAGGTTGGATTTTTCTTCCTTGTATTGGAGTTTTTCATCAATTATCCTTTGAAGTGCTGTATTTGTGGGAAGATATTGTGTAAATTTGGTTTTGTCATGGAATATCTTGGTTTCTCCATCGATAGTGATTGAGAATTTTGCTAGGTATAGTAATCTGGCTGGCATTTGTGTTCTCTTAGGGTCTGTATGATATCAGTCCAGAATCTTCTGGCTTTTATAGCCTCTGGTGAGAAGTCTGGTGTAATTCTAATAGGTCTGCCTTTATATGTTACTTTACCTTGTTCCCTTGCTGATTTTAATATTTTCCTTTTTTTTTTTTTTTTTTTTTTTACATTTGATGTTTTGGTTATTATGTGATGGGACATATTTTTTTTTTTTTTTTGGTCTAGTCTATTTAGAGTTCTGTAGGCTTCTTGTATATTTATAGACATCTCTTTCTTTATGTTAGAGAAGTTTTCCTCTATAATTTTGTTGAAGATATTTACTGGCCCTTTAGGTTGGGACCTTCACTCTCATCTATACCTATTATCCTTAGGTTTGGTCTTCTCATTGTGTCCTGGATTTCTTGAATGTTTCTGGTTAGGAGCTTTTTACATTTTGCATTTTCTTTGACAGTTGTGTCAGTGTTTTCCTGGTATCTTCTACACAAGAGATTCTCTCTTCTATCTCTTGTATTCTGTTGGTGATGTTTGGGTCTATGAATCCTGATCTTTTTCCTAAGTTTTCTGTATCCAGGGTAGTCTCTTTTTGAGATTTCTTTATTGTTTCTACTTCCACTTTTAGATCCTGGACAGTTTTGTTTAATTTCTTTGCCTGCAACTCTTTAACAGATTTTTGTGTTTGCTCTTTAAGGACTTCTACCTGTTTACCTATGTTCTCCTCAAATTCTTTGAGAGTGTTATTTATGTCCTTCTTAAAGTCCTCTATTATCTTCATGAGAAGTAATTTTAATTCTGAATCCTGCTTTTCTGGTGTGATGGGGTGTTCAGGGCTTGCTATGGTGGGAAAACTGGGTTCTCATGATGCCAAGTAACTTTGGTTTTTGTTGCTTACGTTCTTGTGCTTGCCTTTTGCCATCTGGTTTACTCTAGTGCAACCTGAATTTACTGGTTCTGACTGGAGACTGCCTTTCCAGTTTTCTTTCTTGTGTCAGAACTCCTCAGTGTCCAGATGTCTCTGTGATCCTGCGCTCCAGTTGCTCTGAGTACAGTGGCTCCTCTAAAATATCTGAGAATATGGTATCTCCATAGTAGCAGACCAGCTAGGTGTCCGCTGCTCTGGGTGCAGTGTCTCCTCCAGGATGTCTCAGCATAATGTGTCTTCATGGGAGCAGCTAGGTGTTCACTGCTCTGGGTGTAGTGGCTTCTCTAGGATGTCTCAGGATATGCTGTCCACTTCTCTGAGTGCAGTGGCTCCTCTAGGATGTCTCAGAATATGGTGTCCACTGCTTTGAGTTCAGTTGTTCCTCTAGCATATCTGGGGATAAGGTGTCTTCACAGGAGCAGACCAGCTGGGTATCTGCCCCTGCCACAAAGACCAGGTGAGGGGCAGAAGAAGAGTGGTATTCCATAGGGACAGGGTTTGGGTGCCTGGTGGGTCTTGAGAGTTCTCTGCTCTCAGTTGTAGCTCTGGGGTGTAGGGCAGTGGGCAACTGTTCTTACCTGCCACTCTGAGGTCAGTGGCCTCTCTAGGATGTCTTGGGATAAGGCATCCATCCACAGGGGAGCAGACCAGGTGTGGGGCCAAAGGGGTGTGGGCATATTGTTAATTGAGCATTTCTCAATCATATAATATATATAAAATATATAAAAATCTCAAATATATAAAACCTTTAAATAATCTTTAAGCATTAGAGTCTCATTTCTACTGGGTACCGCATGGTTGGCGGTATGGTCTGTCTTCAGCCAAGCTTTGTAGAGACAGGGGAGTAGATTGGCAGAGCTATCTCTTATGCTAGAGTCTCGTGGGTGCTAGGGCCACTGTTTCTGAGTGGCCATTTCTAGATGTGGCCTCTGGCCACTTTCAGCTGTGGCGCACTTGATTTCAGGCTTCAGAGCATGGCTAGATAGTCAGCCAAACCTCAACCTTCTTTAAATATTACAACACAGATAAATGAGAAACTGAACTGATCACAAATATTTATCTAACTTTGCTTCTTTTCATAAAATTTTCAAAGAAAAATTTCAAAGATATTAAAAAGAAATATTAAAATTCATATGTATAAGTATAGATCCCTGGTTATAAAAACAATCTTAAGCAATAAATAACTGTTCACAGTGGTACTTTTCTGGATAAAGTTATATAGCAAGTAGATAATATTAAAAGTTGTATGCTACTGTCACAAATACCAACTTGTAAATGGAACAGAATTGAAGCAGAAAAAGTAAACCCAGCTACTTACAAAACCTGCTTTATGACCAAGATGTCAAAATGCACAGTGGAGAAAAGATGTCAGAGTGGAGAAAAGACATCGTAAAGAATTGTTACTGGGAAACAAAAAGTCTGTTTGGAGAAAAATGAATTTAATCTTTTCCCTTATCCTTCATTAAAATATATCTTAATTGGGTCTAGAATCTCAATGTTAGACCTAAAAGTCTTAATCCTCTAGAAGGGTAGAGAACACACTTTGGAATCTAGTTTGTGGTACTCTCTGAATATAACTCTGATTGCCCAGGTAGTAGGACCAGGGACCAACAATTACAGATTGGTCTTCCTTCTTCGTTTCTTCCCTCCATTTCTTTTCCTGTTTTCTCTTTCTTTATTTGAACAGAAACACACAAAGAGTTAAACAGTTATACAACCTACCCAAGGTTTCATAACAAGTAAGTCATCATATTTATATCTGGAAGAATCTGATTTCATAATTTGAATCAATAATATCTATGTGTTATATTTCATGTATAATGAAAACTGTCTTCCTTTATCA
This sequence comes from Arvicanthis niloticus, assembly GCF_011762505.2. NCBI lineage: Eukaryota > Metazoa > Chordata > Mammalia > Rodentia > Muridae > Arvicanthis > Arvicanthis niloticus. The sequence goes on along the minus strand of NC_047660.1, from coordinate 12,723,773 downwards.
TCAGGAAGCGGTACTTATTTTAAAAGCTTGCAAGAACTATCTAACCAGTTTTATAAATATAAACACAAATGAAAGAAAATAGGAACAAGAATATTAAATTTATTAGTCACAGTCCTTATCTGATAAAACTCATATCAGTCAAAGAATTCCCTCTGTGTTAACAGAGGGAATGAATGCTACACAAAGTGTATTGTATGGGTGTAAGGAGATAACACATTGAAGCTCATTTCTCTGCATTTTATTATAAACTAATAAAAGTTTATAAATTAATATATGCTGAGAACTGTTTAAAAGTAATTCAAATGGAATACAGAACAATGTTAAATATTAAATGTTTTGATGCATGTCATAGTATTTAAATACCTCTTGTCTCACTTCTTTGCATGTAGTAAATGACTCACTTGTACACTGAAATAAACATGCAAGCATGAATGAGTGAATGAACTCATCAATGGAATGGTAGAATACTAGCTTCCACTTTCGATCTGAATTTTTTATTATAAAGGGAGATCATCACAGTAATGGAACCAGCTTATTTTGATCTCTGTACATAATAAAAAGCCAAAATATGATAATTTGGTCAGAGACATGGGCCTTATATTTTGTCTAAGACAGAACGGATAAAATACCTAAGTAGTCATAACAAATAATAAAAGGTTTTGGATATCATTTTTTATTTTTTGAGCCTTACAGGAAACAGCAACTGAGATTTTGATTGTGAGAATGAAAGTTAATTTTATTTTAAGAGTTCAGGGATTAAGGCAGACAGAGTTTCTTCCGAAAGCTTATGCATGATGCCATCAATTGAGATTATGGTTCAAAACTTAGAGAAGTATTGCAGTTTCACTATTTTAACTTATTGTTATTTGAGCATTTATACAGAATTTCAGGACAGATGCATTATAAGGAGAATGACATGAAGAGTTGATTAACGTCCATTTTAGGTATCTGAAGATTACAGACCATTCCAGAGCTCCTCTAATTCCTTAATCCAATGTAAGCAGATTCCTTTGAATCTTTATTGGCCTCTACTGTCTTCACATTTGCTAGAACTCTATTATCTCTATATACACAAACAGATTCCCTCATGTACACATCTGTATAACCTTGCTACACATGGAAAAATAACAAACAGCTGTAAGCAATAATTAATATAAGAAATATACCTGTGTCATGATTGTATGATTTCGCACATAATCTTCCACTTACATACATTTATCCTACCTAACTAGCTGTATCATGATTGGTCATTGGAAAATGCATTAATAATAATCATAAAAGAGTTTCCATTCAATGATCATATAAAATTCACCTGAAACTTCTTTTCAGGTCAATTTAAATAAATTTCAAATGTGAGTACTTCTTTGTTTTTCTTTCCTATGTACAACAGAGCTTTATATGACAAAAACATCACAAATTGAATATATAGACTTAAGTAGTAATTTATTGTGAGGGGAATATGGTCTTAAGACTTTTCTTGACATTTTTTTCTTCTTAAATTATGTTCAACCTCAGTATGATGGCTTATCTTTGCTATATTGTTTCTTGGGTTGTCCTGTTAGGCTGCTTCTTTCTGAAGAATAAATAGGAAAGGGGTGGGGAGTAAATCTGAGGAGGGAGGGGAGAGGAGTATGGGGAAGTGGAGGGAGTAAACCTGTGGTTGGAAAGTAGTGTTTGAGGAAAGAATCTCACTTTCAATAAAACTAAAATTAAAAAAGAAAATAAAATTGCCTTGATAATTTTATAATGATTACATTATTTATCATTTTACTCTTCTGTTTTCTACCATCTCCCCCATCTTCCCCTTCACTATCTCTCAAACTTTTCTTCAAACTTGTATTCTAACACACACACACACACACACACACACACACACACACACACACACACACACATCTTACTGAGTCCATTTATTGCTATTATTTTGAACATCTATTTAAGATTGACCAGTTGAGATTGTTTAAACTGATGAAATGTTTGTTGCTATAGAAAATAGAGTCTCCTTTTCTCTACACCCTGTGTGTAGCTACTCATCTAGGACTGAGACCTTGAGAAATTCTCATATCCATCTTTGTTTTTACTACTGTTAGTGTAAAATCATATACAGGGGTTGAATTGTAGAAGTTTTAATTGTAGCTAGGTACCCTTCAGACACTTTTTACAGAGAATCTGTAATTGTTTACATCTGCAACAACACCTTTATTTGATAAGTGTTGAAAGCCCCATACATCAGTGGACATAAGAAAAAATACTGAAATTATATCTATATATTTTATTAGCTCAGGAAACAGCTGTGGATTCTTCTCTAGATTATATAACTTCTGCAGGCAAGGGTAGATGGTCAGCTTTATAGTACCAAGCATAAATTTCCCTGTCCTGAGTTCAGTTTCCAGCAATCACAGTGTGGCTCACAAGCATCTATAATGAAATATAGTGCCCTCTTCTGGATGCAGGCATACATGCAGGAAGAACTTTGTACACCAACTAAATAAATAAATAAATAAATAAACAAACAATTTTTTATTTTAAATTGAGGAGACAACAAAAGGCTTTTGCAATATCCCTTATAGTTCTGGGAGTTTTCTGTACTCTGACTACCAACTCTAAACACAGCATAGGAATTTTGTTAACTATCACATTGTTCTTTGAGAGACTATTATCATTGTATATGTCATTTCTACTATATCTATCATCAATCTATTTATTTATCATCATTTATCTCTATCATCTATAACAAAAACAATTTTATTTTTGTCCACTTAAGAAGAGTTTTCGGTTCATTTCCATGATTACATTCAAATACCTTGTCCTTTAATCTTTCATAAACACAAAGCATTTTGTTCTATTTGACATTCATTTAGATGTTACTCTAGTTAATTTTTCCCCTTTAACATAGTTTAAATAGCATTTTGTTTTACAGTCTGCAATACGCTGACAAGGAATCTTTAAAGTACTGAAATATTCATGTTTTGATCCAATGGAACCATTCCCTAGTGCCTTCGCAGTTTTGCAAGAACAAAAACAGAAGTAGCTTTGTAGGTATCAGCAATATCGGAAGCTTTCAAAATAAACTTTGTAAGTAGAGTATTGGAAAACATCCTGAGCTTGCAAACTTACCATTGAAACTAAACCAAGTTGGAGATGACTCAGACTTGGAGAACGCACAGGGAAGAAGAACAAGGTTACAATTATAATAGTGGGATAGAGATACTGATACAAATGTTTATATAAAATGCTGTAAAATGTTTTTACCTATAAAATTATTGCAATGCAAGTAATTACATTTTATTTAGGCACTTTGTCCTTACAGCTACAAAAATGCAAAAGGAATAAAGAAATAAATGAAACCTGGAATATATATTTCTTTACTTTAAGCAGTGTATTTTGTGAAGAATGTTTTCATGTGTATAATAAGCAAATATATTAGTGTCAATATTGTAAAACATAAAACCAAAGAAATATACAGAAATAGTTTCTGTGACAAAAATGTAATTAATGATGTCCCATGATAATAGTATTTTTACTTTATGTATGGATTTGTTTTTCATTGTTTAGGAACCACAGGCTACATAGGGTATAACATTATTAACTGGAAAACTCCAGAAAAAAATATTTGTATTTTAGTAGTAAAATGTGTGTATGTGCGTGTTTATGTATGTGCATATGTGTGAGTGTGTGTGTGCATATTCTATCAACTTTGAACCATATGTTTTCCAAGGAAGTGCTGTAACTCTGATCTATTGCTTCAGTCACAGTTTATGAGCTGTATCTTGCATACCACTCAATAGTGTCCTGAAATTTTAAGTCTTGTTCCTGTTGCTCAGGATATCAATCGCTGTTTGATATAAAGTATACATGTTGTATATGCCACTTGCAAGTTAGTCACTATAACCATTTTCAGTTACCATCCTGTCACAGTGTGTCAAATAACAGATAATTTACATAATTCTGACCCTAAGCATGTGAGTTTTTGTGCTTGTTCTTATAATGTGGAAAACAATAGATGCATCATTGCAGTAAAAACTGAAGTTCTTAACAAGGATAGAATAAAAAAATATAGGGTGGTGATGTTACTGTCTACAGTTCATATAGATATTTTGAGAGGAAAAACATGCAATCAATTGAACTGAAAATTAGGAAGGTGACTATCTAGGGTGTGTTCAGCCATCCTGGCCTACATAGAATGACCAAGCTCAGCCAGACCTACAGAGAAAGACTGTTTCAACAAAGGAAAAAATGTTTTGGAAGGTGGTTCCATTTGAGACTTCTCTGTCTCCCATATTTTCATTAGGGGATTCCTAAGAAATATGTGTATATAATTTGATTATTATTTATGAATTATATGTATACAATTTATTAATATACATTCATAGTATTTAAAATAAAATAACAAAATTGAAAATGATAACAATGTAGTTTATTGTATTTATTGTTTCATCATTTTTCTTGACTATAAATATTTTTATGCTTATTGATTCTATTACCCTGGAAAGTATTTTTTCAGTATGAAGAGTAAATTACTTCCTTATTTTCATAGGATTGGCAATAAAGTATTCACTTTATATCTGAAAGAATTTCTTTAATATATTAGCTACTTAAAAATACTCTAATATATCAGTGTAAAGTGCCCCTAATTTCTAAAATGCAATCAAAAGTGAATAATAATACTTACTTGCATATTGACTACAAGGAGATTGCAACACAAATGTAGACTAATTTTCTAGAGGAATGAAATTTATTATAAATTAACTGATCTCATCATTTTGAATTTATCAGAATGTCATTGTTGTTAAGATCACCTGGATGTGTTAGAAGCATGAGTCATTTGTGCCTCTCTGCAGGTCTGAAGGTACCATCTAGTGAATTGCTGGAGCATGGACTCAGTTTCAGATGTTATATGCAAATAGGGCAATGTAATTACAAGCACACTTTGTACAGAGTAGATTTGGTTCTAGCCACAGACTTACATTACAATGGCTGTTGACATAATTGTGACATTACACATTTATTTTCATTGGAACACATATTTTTGTCTCTTACTATACTTTTCTTTTATTCAACATTTTAAAACAGCAGCAATAAGACATTTTACTCAACACTAAAAACCAAAACTTTTATGTTAAAGTATTATTTTACCATGGACCCTGTAACATTTAACAATAATGTAAATAGTATTCTCTAGTGTATCAAATTAGTCAATACGTCAAGTAAAATGACTTTTTAAAGTTGGTAAAATATCCATTTTGGTTGTCTTTAAATTCTACTACCTTCAATATACATTCAAAGCCAATTTATTCTAACACTAAAGCAGATCACAATTCTGTCTTATCCATCATTCACCAAGTTACCACTTTATTTCAGATTTGAGCTTGGTAACTTGGTAAATAAATCATTGCTTTCACTTGGTTTCTAGGTTTTTCTTCTTCATTTCTTAAAGCATCTTTCTGCATAATAGTATCCAGGGAAGCTTCTGAAAACAGGTATTTGAATCATTTCTCATTAACATGAAACTCCCCAGCAGATCTCCATTGCAACTACAAAAATGGAAAGCATGCATTATTCCTGGTCTATAAGACTGTCTGGATTTTGTGTTTTCTTATGATGCATACATTATTGCTGCCTTTTCTCTTTATTCACTAGACATATTTCCTTCTACACCTTCTTTGAATTTTTCATGTTCAGTTCTTTGATTTAGCATATAACACCATACCATATTTGCAAAGATATGTTACAATCATTATTCATGACAACACATTTTTTCTCTCTTCTAATATTACTGATGATAACTGTGACCTAATTCTCCTCGTGACTTTTTACTTGTAATAATTTCTCAAATGATATATTATCTCACTAATGTATTATTTTTCAGTTTTTAAATTTTTTCAAGAAATCATACCATCAGTATTTGTCACATAATGACATTCGAATGAATTAATTTATTATATATATATGTGTGTGTGTGTATGTGTGTGTGTGTGTGTGTGTGTGTGTGAGAGAGAGAGAGAGAGAGAGAGAGAGAGAGAGAGAGAGAGAGAGAGTCAGGTTCTTTATAAAATCAATTTTTAATAACTATTTGGATACTGCAATAATATTTATTATATGTTTTATTTTGTTCAGGAAGTGAAAATTTGAATTTGTGCCACAGAATTCTAAAGGTTTCTTCTGAGATACTTCATGGCCATGTTAAACAAGTCCCTCTTGGAAAAGAAAAAAAGTAAAATTTTTTATTACCTCTTTTATTACTGACCTCTTTCATTATACCATGTCATATATAAATGGCAAAGATGAGTTTCTAATACATATTGAATTAAAATTTAGTTCATTCTACTTAATGAACAGACAATTTTGCCTAATCTAAGTCATAAGATTACAAAAAGTAAAATCAGGACCACATATAATCTCAGTGGTATTTCTGAAAGCAACTGCTGCCATCTCATAGAGGTTATACAACACAGAAGAGAAGAGTTCAACAGAGTAGAAAACTATGACTTTTGTATGGGGTTGACAAGAATGTAAAATAGTGTAGACTTTCCAGAACACACTGTAGTACCTATCCACCATATATCACTGTGACTTTTACTGTGATGGTGGTAAAATAACCCTAGCAAGAGACAGTGAAAAAAAAAAGTAAGTATTTATTTTTATTCACAGTTTTAGGACACAGACTATCATGACAAGAGAGTTAAACTAGTAAGACCTTGAAGGAACTGGTCATGTTGCATCTTGAAACAATGAGGGAACTACAAATCAATCCCAACACTGGATGTTCAAGCTATATCATAGATGGGGGGCGGGGCAGAGATTATAAGAGAAAGAGACACAAGTGTCTGCTTCAAGAGAATGTCTATAAAATGTTCTATACTACCATTAGTTTGGACACATTAGTAAGAAACTTATTAAGAGACACCAGTGAATCAGTCTCTGTTCTATTTTTGTCCCTGCCTTTCTTTTAGACAGGAACAATATGGGTCAAAGATTTTGAAGATAGTGGGTGGCCCCATGTCTCTCTTAGGGGCCATGTCTATATACTGGAGATGATCTCTCCAGGTCCGATCTTCACACTGTTGAGCATTTTGGCTAACGTCATCCCTACTGAGTCCTGGGAGTCTCTCACAACCAAGGCTCTGGGAATCCCCCATACTCCACAGCTGCATATTTTCATTCATTCAATTGACCCAGTAGGCTTCTCTCCTGTTTCCCTCTATACCTGATCCTGACCCTCTATTCACTTCCCCTTCTCCTCACCCAACCATGAACCTCCCTTCATCTTATTCTCATGATTATTCTTTTCTCCCATCTAAGTGTGATTGAAATATCCTTACTTAGGCCTTTCTTCTTATTAATCTTTACATAGTCTATGGTTTGTACCAGGAGTATTCTGACTAATATCCACTTATCAGCGAGTAAATGCCATGCATGTCCTTTTGGATTGGGTTTACCTTGCTCAAGATGATATATTCTAGTTCCAACAATTTGCCTTAAAATTTCATGATGTCTTCATTTTTAATAGCTGAATAGTATTCCATTGTGGAAATGAAATACATTTTCTTTTTTTTTCTTTTTTTTTTTTTTATTTATTAGATCTTTCATTTACACTTCAGATGCCATCCCCTTTCCTCATTCCCCCCCTTAGAAAACCCCTATCCCATGCCCCCTTTTCCTTTTTGCATTTATACATTTTTTAAAAAAATGTTAATCATAGGCTTTATAAGTTTGATATTGTTCAATCAGAGGTGTAAACCACTACCCAACCTAGATATATCAACTATCTTTGACTGGTGGAGATACATGAACATCTGCCTCCCTGTCTGGGTTGTGTCCAGCTTCAGGCTATTACAAATAAGGGCATTATTAACATAGTAGAGACTTGTACTTGTGGTATAGAGAAAGTGGGAAATTACCTCAAATGCACTGGCACAGGGGAAAATTTCCTGAACAGAATACCAATGTTTCAAGCTTTAACTCAAAAAATTGAAAATGGAACCTCATAGTACTGAAAAGCTTCTGTAAAGCAAAGGACTCTGTCAATAAAACAAAATGGCAACTTACAAATTGGGAAAAGATCTTCACTAACCCCAAATCTGATAAAGGGCTATGTCCAAAATAAGTAAAGAACTTAAGAAGCTACACTCCAAATAACAAATGACCCAATTTTATACACACACACACACACACACACACACACACACACACACACACACAGATAAAACGGATAATTCTCAATAAAGTATCTTGAATGGCCCAGAAGCACTTAAAGAAATGTTCATCATTCTTAGTCATCAGGGAAATGCAAATCAAAATGACCCTGAGATTCCACCTTATAGCAAGCAGAATGGCTAAGATCAAAACCAAGTGACCGCACATGCTGGTAAGACTGTGGAGAAAGATGAACACTCCTATATTGCTGATGGGATTGCAAACTGGTACACCCATTCTGAAAATTAATGTAGAGTTTTCTCAGAAGATTGAAAATAGTTCTATCTGAATACACAGCTATACCATTCCTGAGCACATACCCATGGGATATATTCCATAAGCACATGTGTAACTTCACTGTCATCAACAACTATTTTTTGTTTTCAGTAAACTATTAACATAGTTTATATAAAAAACATCGATAACATGGAAATGTAAACAATATGTATTTTCCCAGCTGTAAAATTTGATTGTATAGGAAATATAAGCATGTAAGACAGATATTTGGATTGTTCTTTTAAAGACAAATAAAACAAACAGTCACAGCAGTATAGCACTCTTAAGTCTTAAGAGAGCTCAAGATGTATTATTAGTTTTAATTGTGAAGTTCAGGAAAAGTTTTAGTTATATACATTGGAGATATAATTTCATCATAGACCATTGCCACACACTGTATAAAATAGAAACATATCCATGAATCCTTAAGAAAAATCTTGCAAAATGACTACTAGTTGGCATCCTGATATAAATGAGGAGACTCTGAAATGACTGGACCCCTAAATGAAGCATTATAGACAAGTAATGCCTGATTAAGCCATGTTCAAAGGCATTATTTATGATATCATATATTGTTAACAATTTAAATATATATCAACTCAGGCATATAAATAAATTATTTTATCAGGAGGAGGTATGTTGTGATAGAATATTACTTGTAAATAAAAAGAAGTTCAGTACTAATGAACTGATAAATGTATATATAAACCCTAGAGTAACAGGAAAATAAATAAACCCAATCATAAGTGCTGCTAAGCTTTATATTTCCCTTTAAACAAAATATATAGATGAGGCAAAGTTTTATATACAGAGTAAAATAGTGCTTGTCGATCATTGAGGATTATGTAAAATAAAAAATGTTTTAAATCAATTTTTGTGATAAGTACAAATTTTCTGAACATACTAATATTCTCAAATTAGGTTCTTTAAATGGGTGAATTATACGGTTTTTGAACAACATGAATCTTCTACAAAATGAGACATCTGTAAAATTAGTCTTTTGAAGTTTAATAATGTGGTATTTTTCTCATGCATCATACCTAAGAGGAGTAATCTTTATTATAGCCTGGATATGGTCCACATGAACCCGATCTACTCTACTTATAGATTCAAACAAACAAAAAAAAAAATCTGCCTTGTTTTGAGACTATTGTCAAGAGCCTTGTTCTCTCATATGCATTTGAAATGTGTATGTGGTTATAAGAAGATACTAGGTAAGGTAAAGTATGTATGTAATAATTAAAAAGTAGAATGAAGAAACCAAACGCTATATACATAACTCCCTGATCTTGTTGGGCCTAACACAAGGTCTAATCTCCATTCCACCTCCACCCTTCAGTCATGTACACAGGTGGAGGGCGCAAACAGGCCCTAGAGAGATTTACATACTAATGAGGTACCTGAAGGCCAGAGGTGGAGCCGATTAAACATTCCTCTCCAGCCCCTCCCCCCTTCTCCCCTCCCTTTTTAACTCAGGTCGATCCTGGGTTTATGGGGATATGCATCCAGATCCATCCACGATCCGCCATGTGAATAAACCAGTTTTGGAAACCCAAGGGCTTCCTCGTGTGTTGGGGCTGCGCCGCTATGAGGAACCGTGAGGAGCCAGGGAGAGGCCTTTAGTTAATGAACAGCCGGGCCCAACTTCCAGCTGGAAAAACCCAGAGCGTTCCCAGCATGGCAGGAGGAACCGTGGGATCCCCAAGCCTTTTTTTCCCCACATGATCTGGCATTGTGTTATCCATTAATAATCCTTTTGAATATTTGTTCATAACATTAAATCATTGCTAAGTGAAGGTATGACTGGATACACAAGTCTTGCCTTTACTGCCAGTTTCCTTAGTCATTTGGTTTATGCTTCAAATTGCAAAGATGTCCCTTAATCTGGTACTTCATTCAATATCCTTTTTCTATAGAATGAAAGTCAATGTGTATAATATTATGTCCCTAAGACCTCTTAATTAACTTTCAAAGAGTCATTTCTAGATTTTATACAGAACAATACTCTCTTTATCTACAGAAAGTTTAAATAATCAACTAATATTTTCTAATATGACTTATATGGTTACAAGCAAACTGTTAGTACATGAAAGTTCGGAATTTCATCCTCCATATGAGTCAAAATCCCAAAATAGACTATTACACATACATACAATGCATAAATACAGCATAGGGCAAGTTTCTCAATTTTCACTTTTATTTGAGATATGATTCTTTTGGTGAATAGAAACAATAATATAAAATTTGAGTTTACATATGATAAAATCAGTTTTGTTCTCGATATATTTGTTTGGGGTTGAATTTCTCCATTTGAATTTTCTTTATATGTTGCTCTCCAGAAAATGACAGCAGGAGCTCGTTGCTGAAGACAGAAGCCACAGAACTCATTAAACACTGAGATATCTAAGTGGTGAAGAGCGAGACCCTTCACCCCTAAGGTCTGTGTTTTTGCCACAGAAAGGTGCTCTGCATGTTATCAAAAAACAAATATCCAGCAAATCACAAAGTCTTTATCTACAATGGTCTCTGCCTCCAAAATATCCTAGAGCAACAGTGGCAGAAAGCTCAGGGGAATAACCGGTTGTTGGGATAGACTTTTGTTCACCATATAAAAGGAGTCTTTCCATTATTCAAATGCTGATTTCTGTATAAGTTAGCAGTTGAGTACAGGGTGGATCTCAGCATTGTTATTTTTGGTGGATCTCAGCATTGTTATTTTTATTGGCTCATCACCTGCTTATTTTTGTTAGCTTTCTTCTCCATTATCTTCTGATTAATTTTATAAAGAACTGTTGGCCTTTGCAGAACAGGAGAGGAAAGGCCAGACTTTCTGGGAAAGAATAAGCCATGAGGGATTCATTAGCTAGACAGTGAGGAAGGTGATCATACCAGGACATAGTGAGAGGAAATGGTCCACGTGACAGATATGAACTAGAATAAACAGGTTAATTAAGTTATATAAACTGGTTGGGAACAAGCCTAAGCTGTAAGGCTTAAGCTTTTAGAAATAATAAAATGTCTCTGTGTCATTATTGGGAAGTGGTGAATGTAAACAATCTGAGTATATTTGGATTCCAATGGTAGGTAGAAATCCAAACTTAGGCAGAAGAATACCTGCTGCAAAGCAGGCTGAGCAACTTCCCAGATTTGCAGGCACAGCCCATGGACAAAAGCCTGCAGCAGAACAAAATACAGCAGGTCAGAGGGGCTTGGCATTGGCTGCCAAACATCAACTAGCCTGGAACTGGTGAGGACAGTCTGCTAAACAACGCTAAAGGGATGGAGCCAGTTGCAAACATCATGTGCTAAGCTGAGCCACAAAACGAACACCAGTGACTGCTTGCAACAGGAATCAGGTACAGTGTGTTAAATGTGTTTAATTGCTAAGAGAGAAAATAAACTGGGTATATAGTCATAGAAAGAAATTATTAGTTTGAAAACAATAAAAAGAAGTCTCAGATGAAAAGAGACTTAAGAGAGATTAAAAGAAAATATATATATATCCTCTTTATGAAAGATCAGAATAAAGAAGAGTTAGATAAGAAAATAGATGAAAAATTCAACCTCAGTTTCAAATAATAGAACAAAATCAGACAAAGCTTCACATGAATCCAATATAAAGCTTACATTTTGACCTGTTGATGAGAATACAGAATAGTAAGCCATAGAGATGCAATATGCTGAATTAAGAATGCAGATTCTGTTTGATGATGCCATCTTAGAGAAATGCCATACAATAGCTTTTGAAGTATTTGGAAAATTATAGCATGTACATGTGTTGATACATCTTCCAATTGATACCTATTCAGAATTCCAGTGAGCTTCTGCCTTAACTCCTGAAAGGGATGATTCTGAGATTGCACAATTATTAGAGATAGTGGCTGTCTCTGAGATGCCTTTGCAGATTGAAACTATTGATGCGTTGGCATATATATCTGAAAGAATACATTTTTAAGACGTTATGGCCTAAAACATGTTACACATATATCTTACAATCATACAGGTCAAACAATTGTGGAGAGTTCTAACAGGACATTAAATGAAATTGTTATTAAACAGAAGGGGGATATAAAATTACTCAGAGACAGAATAAATCACAACTTATTGATTTAAAATTTTTAATGTCAATGAGCTAGGTAGTACAGCTGCTCTAAAACACTGGATTTTAGAGGAGACTGTTGAATTAATCATCCCATATATTATAAAGATATGCTATCTTTAGAAAAAAATTAAAAGTTCTAAATGTTTCTCTTGGGGTAGATGTTATGCATTTGCTTCTACAGGAAACAAAAACGCTGTGAACTGCTTTAAAATTAATTAATAAAGGTTAGATTTGACGGAGCATGTTCTTGTAAGAATCTTGGCTACAGATATGAAGTTAGAGATGAAGAAGTACAATGAGACAGGTGATGTACACACTGATCCCTCTAATTAGGACCAGCTTTGGGACTGGCTGAGCTATGAAGGCCTAGGCATTGCCAATAAATCTTATTAGCTACAGAGTTCTCAGGACATATTATTATATGCTAGCCTTTCTTAATACATGGAAAGAGATTTAAACAAGTTTATATAGTCCAAATGAACTTACAAAATTTGATTCCTTTCCTGCTTAAACAAAGAACAGGGAATCATCTTTAGCTAAATTTTGCACACTGTACATTCCATACATTTGTTAATACACATATGAATATTACCTTTAAAAGTTTATGAATTTTCAGAGCAAGACGATCAGACACTAATGAAGATAAGACGAAAAGCACAGGTGATTCAGATTGGCTCAATTGTTAAATCCAGTATAATTTCAAGACAGAGAGCTAAGATGACCTAGCCTCAGAAAGTGTTCCAGCCGAGACTTAAGCCCTGCACTTTCACATCATACAGAGAAATAACATCAAATCATAAGGCTAGCTCACCCAGGACTTGGTCAATATCCCAATTGTTTAGGGTTCCCCAAAAATGCTGATAACCCCCAAAAGCATGAAGCAATTTTTAAGAGAATTCTAACCACATTCCCTAAGAATTGGTTTTGGTCTTTCTTTCTTTCTTTCTTTCTTTCTTTCTTTCTTTCTTTCTTTCTTTCTTTCTTTCTTTCTTTCATCATTCAGTGTCTGTTTCTTTTTTCCCTTTAGAGGTGTTGGACATAAGTTATAAATGGTCTTAGACAGGGAGACAACAAAGTGAGGGGTTTAGATATAGGGATCGCATTCCTTCTTTTGCTTTCTTTCCTTTATCCTATCTAGTTTTTGGTAGGGGGGGGAAAGCTGGGGAGAAAGGGGTGATAAGAAAAAGAGGAGAATTTGGGAATAATAAGATTAAATGGTAGATTGCTTAATATACTTTTAGACTAAAAACCAATGTCAAGTCTCAAATATTTTACATTGTTACGGGATTTTGCTATATTGATAGAAAATTAAGGTTATTTTTGTTACAACATACTATATTATGTTTTAATTCTTGTTTAAGGTATTATATCAATGCACCTCATTTCAGGCCAATTGTGGTCATTTTAGGTCCTAGGTCAGTTAATTATAGAAATAAGCTGACCTTAACTTTCTGTTGATGTTTTTAAAGTTAAGCAGATAGAAAATATCTAGATATAAGCAGTGTTTGCCTATCAGATATACGATAGATAGATAGATAGATAGATAGATAGATAGATAGATAGATAGATAGATGGTGTTCAAATTCTTCATAAATCCACAGAATATGACATTTAAGATGTTTTGTTAATAAAAGACTTTTTATAACAGTGAGACATATCTACTCCTGACAGTACCCTAATATACTTCAAAGAAGATGCTGGTCATTGAAAAACTGCCATATGGAATTTGCTTCATATCTGACAAAGCTAGCCACTGGTCAAAAAACAGCCATTGCTTTGATTGCAGAGAACATTGCCTTCAAACTATGGATAGTCAGGATATAAGGAAGGAGTGCTGAACTTTGCTGCTGAAATTTGTAAAGACAAGGTTGCCCAGTCCTTCATAATTCCTGCTCCACAACAAGGTCTCTCAGATAGTTTGGGCCTGTACCCTGAAGATGGATATTCTAACACTGCAGAAGAATCTTGGGTGACTGTCCAGGAAGTTGTCAGTCTTTATCATTTCTATAGTTCTTGAGGCCCCTTGCTCTGCTCTTCCTGTTTCCTTAGGTAATATTTATCATTCCCAGGTCTCTAATGGGGTTGAATACTTGATAGGTATATGCTCACAAACATGTTAATGTTGTTTAGATTTAAGAAAAAATTTTAAGATCAAGAAATATATTTTTAGGTTTGTAATACAAGTTATGATAGAAAGAGATTTAGATAACAGAACTTTGAACACACTAAGATAGGATATACAGTGGAGTACTTTCTCCAAGGTTGCCAAATACCTATTGACTAGCCATTGTGAATATAATTTTAACCTGACGATTCTCATAATTGTATCACTGTGTATAGTTCATTGATGTTCCAGGAAAAGCCTTTTACTGGACAAGTAGGGGAGATGTTAGGATAATTTTTTTGTCTGTTATATAAACATTGTTGTTGTATTATTCAGTGTTGGTATCTGCACAAGCAGAGTTCAGCCAGACCTCGTCATTGTTATTTTTATTGGATCACCTCCCTTCCTGAGTATTTTGTAAACACTCTTTTCTATCACCTTCTGATTGATATAATAAAGTGCTGATGGCCTATAGAAAGGCAGAAGGGTAAAGGTGAGACTTTGGGGCAAAGATAGGAATTCTGGGAAAGAATCAGACACAAGAGATCCACCATCCAGACTCAGAGGAGGTTGGACATATTAAGAGGTAATAGGCCATGTAGCAAATGTGGACTAGAACTAACGGGTTAACTAAGTTATACAAGCTAGTTGTGACTAAGCTATAAGGACTAAGTTTTCATCAATAATAAACAATGAATAACTGAATTGACTTAAGGACCATTCCATGAGGTGTACCCCATAACTGACACTGCATGAGTAACCAAGAACCAAAGACTAAGGAGCTTAGTGACCTAATTCCAAACAAATAATACTGGTCTAAAAACACAGGTGAAGAGATGTAGAGATAAAATGATTCCTAATGATATTCTGCCATGTTCAGCCATCATCAGAGAAGCTACTTCCTGTAGCAGATGACATGAAAAGACTCACAAGCAGACATTATGTAGAGAATAAGAAACCTTGGAATGCTCAGCCCTGATTAAAATGTTTCTATAAGACCCGTCCCTTTAGGACGCAGAAAACCCTGTGAAAGAAGAGGCCAAAAGAATGTAGGAGACAGATATGACAGAGAACAGGAAGACAAGGACCTCTAAACTAAGAAGAACAAGCTCGTAGTGGATCACAGAGACTGAGGCAGCATACAATGGGTCTACACCAGGGTTGATGCATTTATAACTTGCAGTTTAATGATTTTATAAGATTTCTGGGTGTGTGAATTAGTGGGTCTATGACTCTTGATGCCTCCTTTCCTTCTGTTGGTTTGTCTTGGCCAACTTCAACGTGATAGGATTTTTTTTCTCTATCATATCATTTATTTTATCCATGAAAGAAACTATAGCAATTATCTTGTTGGGGGCCGACTTTTAGCAGAAAGTAGCTATCAGCTTTGCAGCCATCTTGAGCCATATACCCTGACATGAGATTTGGATTACAATAACCTACAACAGCTGAGCACACTCCGATAATCTTGGTTTAGATACCTTGAGATTAAAGGTGTGTGAGATTAAAGGTGTGTGACTTAAGAGTATGACTTAGAAGTATAGAGATCAGAGTTAGAGACAAGACCTAAGGGCATGATTAAAGGTGTAACTTAGAGGCGTGGCTTAGAAGTAAGATATATAAAAGGCAGAGACAGAACAGATCAGAGTCAGTCAGACTGAGATCAGATGAATCAGACACATCAGACATTAGGTAGAGTCTGCCCTCACCCTCGATCTTGCTGAACCCTGACCCCGCAGACTGGAGCGGCAGCTTGGGCTGGGATACAGTGGCTGCCCAAACGTGGGTCGGCCCGGGCCTCAACATTTTGCTTGAGCCACGACATTATCTTGCTCACATTTTGAATCTTTTATACCAAAGGGAACCCTTGGGACAATACTTTCAATAAAAACATTAAAAGCTTGCAAAAGTTAATGATAAAACAATTAGGAGAGCAACACCATATCCTAAATTTGAATATAACCATTTTGTGATATGGTGCCACAATATTTGAAAACATCTTTTCATTTATATAATATGAATGAGTTTAACCTAGAAATTAGTATTTTAGCGTTTTAACATTTCTTAAAGAATCTAGCATATTAGGGTTGTAATTACATAGTAAATGATGAAACTAAAAATTTTATATTGCAAAAGTTTTGCAAGTGAACAGTAATTCTTAGATAACTGTTCATATATGTGTGTCTATAAAACTTGTTATAGGACCAGGGAGGCAATCTTTCTAATTAAAAGAAAAACATATATATGAAATAAAAATTAGTTTAAAAAGAGGAGATGAGTTTAATGGTGAGTGGAAAGGATTATATGGGAGGGTTTGGAGAGAAGAAAAAAAAGGAGGAAATGTAATTATTTTTAACCTCACAAAATAAAATTATCTTTGTATATACTGGATATTAGACCTCTATCAGATGTAGGATTGGTAATGATTTTTTTCCAATCTATTGGTTGCTGTTTTGTCCTATCCACAGTGTCCTTTGCCTTAAAGAAGCTTTGCAATTTGATGAGGCCCCATTTGTCAATTCTTGATCTTAGAGCATAAGACATTGGTGTTCTTCTCAGGAACTTTTCCCATGTGCCTAGGTATTCGAGGGTCTTCCCCACCCTCTCTTCCATTAGTTTCAGTGTATCTGGTTTTATGTGAAGGTCCTTTATCCACTTGGACTTGAGCTTTGTACAAGGGGATTAGAATGGATTGATTTGCATTCTTCTACATGCTGACCTCCAGTTGAACCAGTACCATTTGTTGAAAATGTTGTCCTTTTTCCACTGGATGGTTTTAGCTCCTTTGTCAAGTGCATGCTGACAAGGGCCTGATTTGGTTATCTCCTTAGAGGTCTGCCAGAGTCTGACATATTCAGAGGCAGATGCTCACATTGATCTAATCTAACCATTGATCTGATCAAGGGGTTTTCAATAGAAGAGTTAGAGAGAAGACTGAAGGAGCTGAAAGGGTTTGTGGCCTCATGAGGAGAGCAACAATACCAACCAACCAGAGCTCCCCAGGGTCTAAACCACCAGCCTGGGAGCACATAGGGAGGCACCCATGACTTCATCTGTATATGTAGGGGAGAATGGCCTTTTCCGGCATAGGTGGGAGAGGAGATCCTTGGTCCCATGAAGGCTGAACACCAAGTGGGGGGAAATCGAGGGTGGGGAGGTGAGAATGGGTGGTAGGTGTGGGTACATCCTCATAGAAGCAGGAGAAGGGGGGATAGGATAGGGGGTTCCTGGATGGTGGGGAAATGGGGTAAGGTGATAAAATCTGAAATATAAATATAATATCCATTTAAAAAAGGAAAAACACACAAAAAAAACCAAAAATAAAATTATTAGATATTTTTCTTGTGCATTGGAAAAGTTTGTAAAATAACTGTAAGTTGATTGAGAATAATTAAAATGGAACTTTTTAGTTATGAATATATTAAAAAGAAGAAGCAGGCATGTAGCATTACATTATCAGATATTATTTTAAAGATGCCATAATTGTATGCCTTCTTGTAGGATAGTGGGTAATATGATTCAGAAAATATTTGATATTTTTAAATTATTATTTATGCATAATAATTTAAATTATTATTAATTATGCATATTTTATCTAGTAATCAATCATTCTATATACATAAGCATTCATCTATCCACCTACACATCCATTCATTTATCCATTTACTCAATTATATTTCCATCTACCCATTATTCACCAACCCATTCATCCACCAATCCATTCATTTATTCCCTATCCATCCACCAATCCATCCAATTTTCTATCTATTAACTGATAATATATTTCAATTTCAGAATACTTATTAGAAATGAAAGGGATCTCAAAGTATATAAAAATGTAGATTGATTTGAATTTTAATAGCATTGAGAGTTTAGGGAAATTCTATTCAATTTCAGGACTATGAAGATGGAGGAGATAAACTCATCCCTCCACAGTCAATAATTCTGAGCCAGAATTGTTCCTGATTAAAAGAACTGTAGGGAAAAAAATAAAGAAAAGACTGAGGTCCGGAGACTGGCGCAACTTGGGATCCATCTCAAGCAGAGGCTTCATGGTCTGATGTTATGTTGTGCGTACAGACAGGAGCCTAGCATGACTGTCATCTGAGAGGCCCAACATGCAGCTGAATGGGACAGATGCAGATATTTACACCCAACCAATGGACTGAAGTCAGAAACCTCTTTGACTGAATTAGGGAAAGAATGGAAGAACTTGAGGAGGGAAACCCCGTAGGAAGACCAGCAATTTCAACTAACCTGGACCCCAAAGATCTCTAAGACACAGAGCCACCAAACAGGCAGCATATACCACCTGATATGAGGCCCTCAACACATATATAACCAAAGATTGCCTGGTCAAGCCTTAGTGAGAGAAGATGCATCTAACCATGGAGAGACTGGAGGTCCCTGGGAGTGGGGACACCTAGCAGGGTTAGAGGGGTGGGGACATCCTCTTGGAGACAGGGAAGGCAGACTGGGAAGGGGATAATGACTGGACTTAAAACAAGATTAATGATGATGATAATTGATGATGATAATGATGAGGATGAGGATGATTGTGTCCTTCCCCCAGGCCTGAGCAGGCCTGCAAAGTCATTTACCACAATAGACCAAGCAACAGTAAAACCTAGGAGATGCATTGCATTACCAGCCTTGGAGCCTTGGAGCATGCTACCTGAGCTAAGAAGAATGGACTGCCTGCTGAGCTAGCCTTGACACCTTCTGACTGCTATCTCCTTGCCCAGCCCTTGGGGCAAGAGACTCTGGGGTTGGGGGGGCTTCCCCTTTATATGTGAAAGCAAATTATTAAACTTCGAGCCTCAATCAGAGAACTTTATCCTGGCTTCATCTCTTCCCGCCCTTTCCCTATCCTCAGCCTCTCTTACAGGTAAACCTGGTTCAACTGTTGCTGCTGGCGGCAACAGATGATGATTAAAAAAAACAACAAAAAATGGAGGAGCAAGTTAAAGACAGTCAGCATTCAGTAAAGACAATAAAAAACCTAAATTTCAAAAAAAAAAAAATTAGAACTTAGCAACCCAACATACTTAAATGATACTAAAATGCAGTTGTCACATAAAAATTTAACCTGGCTAGGTACAAGTAATATGATCCCAATTATACTATCTAGCTAGAAATAAATCAGCTCATTACCCTCTGCACCCAACACACACACATACACACACACACTCACAAACACCACGTGTGCACTGCAAGTGGCATGGTGTACTTGCTCCAGCAAGGTCACATATAATTAACTTCTCCGAACAGTGCTACCAACAGGGGAGCATGTGTTGAAATACCAGAGCCAGTGGGGAACATTTCTCATTTACTTCCCCAAGTTAAGAAAGATGATGTCACTGTGTGTGGTCACTGATATGGTTTCAGCTCCTTTAATTGAGCAGATTCTTTTTCGGTCTGTTGGACTATGGGGTCACCCACCTTTCTTCCTGCCTGACAAGTTCCTGGTCATTTCCAGAAGAAACAAAATGGCACACAGAATTCTAGGTTGCCCTCACTATTGTTTTTTGCGCTCTGTCATCTTACTCCCGATTTCATCTCTTTCAATGAGCCCTTCAGCCGATGAGCTTCCCCCTGTTCTAGTTCCGCCTCACTGTAATCAAAATGCCTCCTAAGCAAATCTATCTAAGAAAAGCCCAAGAGAAGATTCGACTTTCGTAGGCTAACATTTGGGACGATTTCAGATGTACATTGCTTGCCTTCCTGTGTCTACTCTTAGCACATTTGAAAGGTCATCTAGGCTTTATAATTTTTACACAAGACTATTATCAGCTTATCTAACATGAGTGATTTAAGGAATGTAATCTACATTTTAAATTTGAAAATGTTTTAGCTATTTGTCTTAGTTACTGTATGACTGCTGTGAAGAGAAACTATGATCAAGGATACTCTTATAAAAGAAAATGTTCATCTGGAAGCTTGTTTAAATGTTCGGAGGTTTAGTTCATTATCGTGGCAGGATGCATTTTTGGGAACATGGCAGCACTTATGTTTCTGAGGCAGTAGCTGAGAGAGCTACATTGACAAACTTGCTGTTTTAAGCATACTTAGGTGTATGTTGTTTATTTCAATGTTGTAAATACTTTTCCACAGTTTTGGCATAGTATTTATATTTGATGGACTATAGTAATTATTAAAATTCAACATACTACAGTATCTCAATGAAGCTCACTCTTTTCCCCAAATTCCTAAATCTGTATCATTCACTTCACTTGAAAAGTATGTTTATATTTAAAGCCATAAATACCTTCACTCTCACTTTTATCTTACCTGTGTATTTAAGTCCTCTTCTTAAAAACCATTTGACTAATGAAGTGACTTCCTGTTGTCACTATCTGAATCATTTTATGTAACATGTAGATATGTTTACACACACATACCCCACTTTGTTCTACATATCACACTTCTCAGGAATGGTTGTGCATTATCATTTTCAAAATCATCTCTTACTATTCTCCTTTACAGAATGACAGTAGCTCTGCCTGCTGTAGTTATTCTTGCAAGATCACCATTGTTGGCTAGTTCAAGCTCATCTCTCATTCTTTCCCTGTGTCCACTACTTGACAGCATTGAATACAGTACATCAGACCCTCTAGATCTATAACTTTATTCATTTCAAGAACAATACAGTTTTATATTTTTCATAGACTTATATTGCCAGCATATATTGTAAGGTACTTCTAAACTCTCAGATCATTTAATATGGACATCTTTGGGGTCAAAATTGTTATCATCCCTAGACTCTAGATATATGTCTACCTCTAATATGCTTTGAGAATATCCAGTTCATATTTTAAAATGTATCTACCTTACTCTCACACTGTGATTTAATGGCATATCTTAATGTTTGTATATTTACTATATTAATACTTAATTTATAGTAAATCCATTCTTGGTTTTCTTCAGCTAAGTCTTTTTTATTGCTGATTTATTTTTTGTTTCAGGGTTCTTTACACTTGTGCCTATATTAATTTATGCCATAGTCTGTGTTTAAGTATATCCCTTGGATGGCATATAATATTTCTCTATAATTCTTCATTAACTCATTTTGTCCCTAAATGAGCTTTTCTCCGTTCCCTTTCTCTGTTCTCATTCTGCCTGAATTTCTCCTTTAGTTCCACGTCTTCCTCATTCCCTGCTTGTTGCCACACAAGAGACAGTTTACAATTCTTCTTTGAATGGAGTACTGATTTCCCTTAATGGTACCAAGCTATGCCATCACTTCAAAATAATGTAATTTTATTCACCTTCAGGAAAAAGGAAAGCTTCCTTGTATATGCAAAGGAAATTATGTTTCCTTTCACTTGTTGGTGAGCATTTACAATTATTACTTAATTTTCCTTTTGTGAATGGTGTCATGATAAATATGAGTAGCCTGATATAAAATTTATTTCAAATATTCAGTTTTGTGGCAAGTGTTACTTTTCTGAAACTAAAACTTTTAACACGAGTGAGTTGTAGAATATTTTAAGTCTTCAATAAAATTGCTAATTTGTTACTGCAGTCAATTTCCATATGATACCAGGAAACTAACAAAAATACTTTATTAGTACAGAACTCATTTCTGGATATTGAGTATGAAATGGAATCAACCTATGGATTTTCATATATGACTTTCAAAGTTGTGTGGTGCTTTGAGTATTTATATGTGGTAATATACATCATAAGCATAATTTAAAATAAAGTTTTATTTTGTTTGTGAATTTCATACAATGTACTATGATCATATTCACTTCTAATTTCTACCTTCAACTCCACACTTATATTGTATTATCGAGAAATATCCTCCTTTGTCTATATACTACAAATCCCCAACTGATAGATGTTTGAAATTCTCTATAATTTAGTAGTATAAATAATGCTTAATGATGGATTCACTTTTGGAATGTATATTCTCATCATATGTATATGATTGATTCCTGGGTTAGATATATTACATTTTTTCCCATTTTTTAACATTTCAAGAAATTATTTTTTTCATGAAGTGACTGTCATTTGATATCCAGCTAGTGAGTGTTGTATTTATATTTATGTCAGAACTAATTTTCTCTTCTACATTATATTCACTCTGGTTTACATGATGTAGTATATTTCTTTACATTTGCTCTTTGCCCTTTTACTCAATAATATTGATTAACTTTCTATGTCACTTTTAGTATCCTGTGCATTTTTATTGGCAAAATGAGCACATATTTCTGGTGAATTTTGATGGTAGTATTTATCTTGTTATAGAAATATTACTGATCCTTCATTACACGTGGATTCTACAAATATTTGTTTTCAGTCTACTTTGCGTGCTTAACTTGCATTTTATTTTTCCTTTCAGTGAGACTGTCTCTTAATCATGATGTTTGAAAATATAATTAGCTTAGGACCACCTGTCACCATCACAATTTATTTTGGTGTATATGCATGTGTGTGTGTGTGTGTGTGTGTGTGTGTGTGTGTGGTGAATGCAGATATCTATATCTCTGTGTGTGTGTGTGTGTGCGTGTGTGTGTGTGTGTGTGTGTGTAAAGGTATATGCACTTTGTTGTGTACATATGAAAGCCAGAGGATCTGCATCTTCTTCTATTGCTTTCCTATTATTTTTACTTTGTAGAGATGTGGTCTTTTACTGACCCTGAAAAGTATCTATTTTTTTCTAGACTGGCTATCTGATGAGCCTCCAAATTTATCTGTGTCTGCACTACTAGTGCTGGGAACAAACTTGCACTAGTGTGCCAAGCTTTTTGCTTTTGTGGATACATAAAATTCTTCTCTGATGGAGCTCCTGTTCTAACCCACTATTTGCACTTGGGTACTTTTCATGTTTCATCACATTGTCTATGACAATAAAGAGCTAATTGCATAACTTAATAGCTTTCTTTTAAATTTAATTTCTTTATTAATTTTATGTGTATGAGTATTTTGTTTGGAGGTATGTCTGTGAACCAAGTGCATACCTGGAGCACACGGAAATCAGAAGATGGAGCAGAATTTGCAGATGGTTGTGAATCACTCTGTGTGTGCTAGGAATTGAACCTATATCTGCTGGAAGAGTATCTGGTATGTGTAAAAATAAATCATATTCTACTTTTTATCTCTTCATTTTTTTTACACTACAGATTTTATTCCCTTCCCAATCCACCCTCTGACTATTCTACATCCCATACTCCTCCACTCCCCCCTGTCTCCAGGAGGATGTCCTTACTCTCCATCCCCATTCAACCAGACCTCTAAACTCCCTGGAGCCTTCAGTCTCTTGAGGGTTAGGTGCATCTTCTCTGACTAAATTCAGACGAGGCTGTCCTCTGCTGTATATGTGTTGGGAATATACAGAATATATATAACACATTCCATTGTGCGTGTTCCTTGAATACATTTACATGAACATATATAATAGATAAAATTTCAAAATTTGATAGAATATTCTTGGCTATTTTTATTTATAT
The DNA here is from genome assembly GCF_011762505.2 of Arvicanthis niloticus. Lineage (NCBI taxonomy): Eukaryota > Metazoa > Chordata > Mammalia > Rodentia > Muridae > Arvicanthis > Arvicanthis niloticus. Next base: position 12,699,640 of record NC_047660.1, on the reverse strand, counting down.
ATACATATGATCTTTCTTAATTTTGAAGTAGAATGTTAGCTATTAATTGATGTAAATCACATTTTTAAAGACACATCATTCATTAATTTTTTTTCTTTAAAGTCACTCATTTAACATTTTGTACTAATTTAAACAATTACGTGTGGCAATAAAACAATAACTAAACATTAAAATCAATCATCTATGACTGACACTTCTTCATGGAAAATGATATGAAATGCACAGATCAATTAAAATGGAGTTTTCTTTAGTTATGACGCTACATTACTATTGATTTGCTGTTATAGAAAAATAAAATTAAAAAAAAAATGGTTTTGAATAGAAATGACTTAAAACGGTCTTTAGAGGGCAGCACCTAACTAGAGAAAGAGAGGATTCAGCTGTAAGCAGCTATTTGTACCACAGTGATTATATCAGGAAATCAAACTTCATAGCCTATTAAACATCATGTCACATTTTGAAATTCACAAAAGTCTAAATAACAACTTCTCGGAGAAATCTAGAATTATAATCAGCTGAAATGCATATTTTATTTTACATCACCAGCTGCTAAAGTTATACAAGTCAATTAGTAGTGAATTAAAATGAGCCACATTTTCATTATTTCAAGTGAAATGATGTAGAGCAATTGTAATATAACCATTTAAAATGTTTTATAAAAATGATCATTTCATATTAATTTTAATTGCATTGATTAGGAAAAGAATTTAAACAGAATAGTAATATATATGTATAGTATTTGGACCTAATGAAAATAGGCTTTTAATGCATGAGTTTTAAAGGATATTATTCATACTATGTGCTTTCAAAGAAGATGGTTTAAAAGTTAAGCCTTTGTGACCTATTTTGAATAATTCATTAAGCATAATAGAGAAATTAATAAACACCATTGCTTTGATACATGATTTTATATTAAATGTCCTAGGTATGTGCCTAAACATAGATTTTAGAAGAATTTGGTGGAAAAATTGAATTCCACGTAACTCTTGCAAATAATAGTCTTTTACAGAGTAAGTATTTAAAAACTTCTAAGGAAGTTGTGTAAACCGGGCTTTAATGAAGCTGGCATTCACCACTATGTCCTCCTTGGTTTGGTTTGGTTTGGTTTGGTTTGGTTTGGTTTTTTTTTTTTAAACTGTGGATATCAAATAGAGTCAATAAATAACAGTGAACTACAAAAACTGCTATGGAATATTGACATTATCACAGAAAGTATGTGTTTCTTCTTCATTTCTGAAAGGGGGAGAGTGGATGACACACAGTATAAAACTTGGGCTTAGTGATCATTTTTACCACATTAAAAATATAATGTTGATATTTCCTTAAAACAGTGAAATCTATAATAATGTGTTTCCTTTATCTTTAATGTGTACTTAAAAATAATGAAGAAAAAGATCTTTTTAAAACCTTGTACCTCATGAAGTCATTGATCAAATGACCTAAAGTATATTACTTTTGAAAAAAGTGATTGAATTTTAAAACTGTATATATGTATTCATGATTCATAACACAAGCATGTTTATGTAGGAGGAACTAAGGTGGGAGGAGTGAGGAGAGGAAGAGGAGGAGTAAGGAAAAGAAAAGAAAAAGGAGGAGCTAGAGAGAGAGTGATGGAGAGCCACACAGGTATGGAGAACAGTTGGGGATAACAACTTATATTTAGAGTTAGCTAATTAGGAAGCAACTCTGTTTGTATGGACATATTGTTTTTGAGCATCACCAAACATATAAAGCCTTTGATTACTCTTTAAGCATTAGAGTCTCATTTTCTTACTGGGCCCCGCATGGAAGGGAGATGGTCTGGGCAATGATCAGCCTTCCAGAGAGAGTGTGAATGATTGGCAGAGCCATCTTCCATGCTGGTGTCTTGTGGTGGCAGGGCTGGTGTTTCCTGCTGGCCATTTCTAGCTGTGGTGTGCACTTCGCCTCTGGCCACAGAACATGGCGGCTGAGCTAGGCAGAGCTGCTGCAGCTTAGATAGTCAGCTTGACCAGGGGGTGTTTTTTAAAATAATAATTTACAGGATGTTTATACATCTATTTTACATTTATAAACTAGTAATAAACTGGACACACAAAGTAATAATTTAAATGGGAAATATATGTTGAATTGTTTTGTTATTTTTGTCTAAATCATTAGATTAATAATATTCAAACATACACATTTTGGGACATTACTCCATAACATTTAGAAAAATACCCATATTAAGAAACCAGATATTGTCCATGTAGGGTAATCTGGACTGTTTTCTGTTAACTCCTCTCAGCTATTTCTAAATAAAATATAGAAAACAACCTAACAATAAACTCAAAGCCATGAGTTTGCTATAGTCCCTTAACTCACAGGCTAAACATCTCAAATCAGTTAAAAAAGTTAAAGAAGGACTGGGTCTAAGCCTTGTATTCCTAAATGTGTTATACAGGCACAATGCCCATGAGAATATCAATATTATCTCCCTTTTATATCAATAAGAAGCTCGTACCAATGAAAACCTTAAATTTGAAATCAAAGTAAATTTTGTACCATTTAGAAATTATAACTTCATCTTCATATTAATTATACAGATTTCTACCAATAGGTTATGGCTATGCAATAAGTCTTAGCTAATCCTCCCTGTTGCAACAAAACCACTACTTTTCCCTAGAAAAACAGACCAATATTAACCACCTTAGTCCCCAAGCCCAGGGAATAGGGGCGCTGACTCTTCTTTAATTTCTTTAAGCTGATTACAGGCGTTGAGATATAAGAAGAGGGGTGGCGGGAAGAGTAAATTGATAAGCCTCTGACACTGTGTCTTCACTGCATCCAGATGGAATTCCAAGACATCAGAGGTCTGAGCAGGTCTGCTCAGTTTGTTTGATAAGTAGATACACCAAGGCAGTGTATTACAATTCTCAAAACAAGTTTTAGTATTAAGATAAGGTTTTCAAAATGTCAGAAGTCCACAGAATTGACATTACAAACATCTATATTAATGTTCATTTTGATTAGAGGCCTGTTTGCTCCTGACAGCTTCCTGTCTTGGATTCTAAGAAGAAATTGAGCATCTTTGGAGTTACTCCAGCTGTGGGGAGACAGCCACTAGGCAAGAATTGCCTCTTTCCATCTACTGACAAATTACTGTCCAGAAAAGGACACACTTGCAGAATAGTCGACTGATTATATCTGCCTAGACAGAGTAATCAGCCCTTAATAATTCTGCATCACTAAGGTCTGTCAGATGATTCTGGGACAGAAGGCTGAAGATTTGATGCTCCAACGTTCTGTAGTATAGGGAGTGTCCAGGTGTTCAGCAGTTTCTATAAATTGGCTAAGTTTTAGAAGCTATGCTTTGTGCTTCCCATAATTTCAGTTAACTCAGTTATTCTGGATTTCTGATGGGGTTGAAAACCTATAGTCTCATAGCCAATCCTGGCTATTTACTTTGAGAGAAAAGATCTGAGTTGATGGTTTTCAGCTGACATTCATTCTAAAGCCAAGAAAAAAAGCCAGGTTCAGAACTAAGTGTTTTAGTTAGGAGAGATGACAGAGGTTCTGGTTAGTCAACAAGGTGATGGACTGGGTATTAGGACTATCTTGTACCTCACTGATACAAATAAGCATAATTATGCTCTAATTGTATTTTGAGAGAAAAGTTTTATTTTAACAAGAAGGGTGATATGTAGGAGGAGCTAAGGGGGAAGGAGTACCGAGAGGAAGAGAAGGAGTAATGAAGGAGAAAAAGAAGGAGAGGAGAAGCTAGGTGATGAGAGAGAGAAAGAAAGAGAAAGAGGAGGGGGCATCGAGGCAGATGTTCACATGTCTCCACCAGTCAAAGATAGTTGATATATCTAGGTTGGGTATTGGGTTACACTTCTGACTGAGCAATACCAAACTTATAAAGCCTTTGATTAACATTTTTTAAAATGTGTATAAAAGCAAAAAGAAAAAGGGGGCATGGGATAGGAATTTTCTAGGGAGGGAAAATGTGGAAAGGGGATGGCATCAAAAATGTAAATAAACTATCCAATTTAAAAAAAAGAAACCAGTTATTAGAAGACAAATTCCAATTTAGTACTTTATTTTTAAATGCCAGGCATGTATGAAAAACTAAAGTGAGATAAAAAGTTTTACTAAGATATTGATCACCTTGAAGGAGATTAAGTCTTGGCTAGGACAGCTTCTTAAAGTTGTATTAATAGGATATAAAGTATAGATACACTTTTAACTTGTCAAAATATCAAAGCTTTTACATGGAATATCTTATGTGAAGCTTCAATTTGAAATGCAAAATCTATAATCATGTTATTAAAATATTCAGAGGAATTCTCCAGGCGTAGCTTTCATTTCTGTAGATTAATATCTTTCTAAATTATGATGTAATTTTTTTCTGGTGTACACTGTAATTTGAATTATAAGAAAAAAAGCATGTTATTTTTGGATCCTTATACTTATCTGCAATAACCAGTTTATTTCCTGTCATGTTATTATGTAACTCCATCAGTTACCTTGAATAACTTCTTCTATCACAAGCATCTGAACTGCAGTGTTTATGTTTGTGGGATTATTTCTACTAAATAGATAAGTTGATAAAGAATGTTGTAAAACAGTATCTACAAAGGGAGAACAGACTGTGCATGGTTAAAAAAATATAGATACTACATATGCAGTAGAAGGCTGCATTTTCTCTTATTTGAAAATTTCTCCTTATTTATTCATTAGTTTTACCTAAATGCATGTTTTGCTTCAGATTAAGTGAGTGATTTCTGGACATCATGGATTTTCACATTTACTGTGGAGGGGAAACTTTAAAAGAAATATTTAAAATATGATAGCTCAGGTGTACTTTCTCTTTTATCCGTATATTTCTTAGCAACCATTCTACTATGTGGTGACCTGAGTGACAGAGGCGTTCTACTTATCTTGAAAAAAATACATGAAGCCGAAGTTCTGAGACAAAAAAGAGAGAACACAAATCTTTTTTCTTCTTTGAGAAAAAGAGTGAAAAGAAGTCAGAAAAGGTAGAATTGTAAGGATAGAAAATTCTGATGTATCATTTTCTGTGTTTAATGGAAAACTCACCTTTATACAATAAAATATAATGTTAAAAACATCCAATGTGCAGCATATTCTTAATCTTTAGCATCATGTTAAATTGATACTGAATTTCACAGGTGAGATTTACACTATATTTTAGGAGTTTCTTAATTCTCCCATTCTGCTCCTAAACCCCAGTTTGTAAAGAAAATTATGCTGGAATAATTATTAAATAACACTGTTAAAGAATAATGAAGGGTTGTATTAGTAAGATAGCTTCATTTGTTCAGAAGTTAAACATGTGGTCAAGTACTCATGAATAATGAGCATAAGTTGTTCATAGTCCTTTTTTTCTCTAATATTGAGAGTATCTATTTACACTGAAATGTTTGGTAGTTCCTTAAGCAATATTTGAGTAGACTTAACTGTAAGGAACATGGTAATTTGTTTGATCTGATCTGAAATGATACGCAATTATACTGCTGTTCAACTGAAATGCTAAAGTGTCAAAGTGAATTCTTTTTAAGATAAAAGAAAATCGAGAGAGTCATTACCATTTTGAAATAAGACCAGGGCATAGATTTATAGTGGAAAAGAAAACCATTAAGTAGATGAGATCAATAGATGTCAAGCATACAAGGGATTCTTGTGGCATCTTGAAAAAGAAGTGACTTCAACTCTAGACATAAAAATTTATAAACGTAATCTAAAAGGTTTCTCATCTAATTGCCAAAAAATATCTAAAAGCCTTGAATATGACAAATGCTAAATGACATGGATTACAAAATGCTATATTGTAACTATATGCATGTTGATATCATATTACTTATATTTCTTTTTAAATTACTCTTTGAATGTTAATTTTTTAAAAAAATAAATATTTTAACCTTATTAAAATATAAATCTCAACAACCTCAATATAAATATCACAAATATAACAGGCATACAGTTAAGCAGTCAATTAGTACACAACTGAAGATGTGGTATGTTGCATGAAAAGGATGATTTTTTAATTAAATATTTTATTTACTTGCATCCCTAATTTTGTTCTACTCCAGGTCCCTACTTCCTGAGTTGTTCACTTCTTCCATCTCTCATTTACACCAGAGAGGGTGCTCCCCTATTACCTCTCATTCCTTGAGGCATCAAGTCTCTATAGAATTAGGCACATCCTCTCTGATCAGGGTCAGACAAGGTAGTTCTCTGCTACTTCTGTGCTGAGGGGCCTCAGAGGAGCCCATGTGTGCTCATTGCTTTGTGGCTTAGTCTCTGGGAGATTCCTGGATTCAGTGTTGGCACTGTTGGTCTTCCTATGATGTTGCCATTCCCTTCAGCTCCTTCAATCATTTCCTTAACTCTTCCAAAGTGGTTCCCAACCTCAGTCCAATGGCTGGATCTAAGTATCTGCATCTGTCTCAGTCAGCTGCTGATTGAGCTTCTAAGAGCACAGCCATGCTAGGCTTCTCTCTGAGAGCACAACATGGAATCAGGAATTGTGTCAAGGTCTGGTGCCCCCCAATGGGAAGGATCTCAAGTTGAGCCAATCTTTGGGTGGCTTTTCCTTCAGTCTCAGCTCTATTTTTGTACCTGCCTTTACTTTAGACAGGAAACATACTCTCTGATAAAGAGATACTAGCCAAAAAGTACAGAATACCCATGATACAACCCACAGACCATAAAATGTTTAACAAGACAGAAGGACCAAATGAGGATGCTTCAATCCCACCTAGAAGGGAGAACAAAATAATCATGGAAGGCAGAGGAGGGAGGGAAGGACTTGGCAGAGGAAAGGAGAGACAGTGGAAAGGGCACAGAATCAGGCATGTGGGGATACAGGAGAGAAGCTCAGAGGGTGAGGAATATGAATGAAAATATGTATCTGTTGGGGAGGGGGTGGGAAATGGGGCAAGCTCTACAAAGTCCTGGAGACCTGGGCTGTTTAATTTTTTATTGTTTCCTAAGTATGAATTTTATATAATGTCTCCCTTATAATACCAAACCTTCAGCATTTCATTAGTTTTCAGTTTCTAGTCTGACCATTCAGAAATTATTCTGAATTTATATGATCTGTTTACTATTATCTAATGTGCCTTATGTATTTAAATTATGACATATAAAGTTCTTTCTAGACTGAAATTTGTTTGTTTATGTATTGTACTTCTTTTTTTTTTTTGGTTTTTCGAGACAGGGTTTCTCTGTTAGCCCTGGCTGTCCTGGAACTCACTCTGTAGACCAGGCTGGCCTCGAACTCAGAAATCCACCTGCCTCTGCCTCCCAAGTGTTGGGATTAAAGGCGTGTGCCACCACTGCCCAGCTTACTTCATTTTGTAAAACATAAATTAACTGCAAATAAGTACCCAGTGTAAATCACATTGTTTTAATTAATCTAAAATATATTGAAAACTAAAGAATCTTTCATGAGTATAGTTTGTAGTTTATCTTCTAGACAAAATAAGAATTAGTGTAACACAGTAATATATAAAGAATATATACAAAAATGCAGGCATGCTGTGATGATAAGGAAAGTATTTGAAGTTACATGCTACATGTCATTTATTTCTCCACTGTGTTCAATGTTTCTAGGTATTTTATTTTAAATATTTTCTCATTTCTTGAAAAGTGAGAAAATTGTTCAGTTTATGTGAGGTTTTACAGATGTTAATTTTTCAGAATAATGTGTCTCAGACTAAAGGACTAACGGCTTAGGATGTCATTCTTAAACTGATGTTTGTGTACATTATGAGTTTCATCTGCAGCACCTATTCCAAATAATGCAGAATTAAAGTTACATAAGTTCCAGTCAGCTTTATTAGTTTCTTTGAATTTTCTGACCTTCTGTTATTGTTTGTTTTTCACATGCTTTGTATGTGTATAATTAACATATAAAATCTGTATGAGTTTAAAGTGCATTCACATTACTAAACCCATGCTTACTCTGACAAAATTATTTGTGTTCTGGTCTTGATGATAAAGTTTAACTCTCATAGAATTGTAAATAGCTAAACCCAGTTATTTATTCTAACAATGATATATGTTTGGTGTTCCTAAATTTATCATTAGGTGACTGAAAGATTATACCTCTACACAAATATCTGTAAGTTTCTCCTATTCTCAAATAGATGGCACCAAAATTCTAACCTCTATGATTGGGTGATTTGACCTAGGTTTCAAATATATGTAAAATGGGACAGCAGCATCTTCCCATGTCAGACTTACCATGGTGTCATTCATGATCATATTTTCTTTCTTTTGATGACTGATTATGGTGTGTGTGTGTGTGTGTGTGTGTGTATGTGTGTGTGTGTGTGTGTATCCATACATGCACATGTGCTGTATCATGTGTAAAATACATTTTTAGAGAACTCATGCAATTGTTTTTTTGAGTAGTTCTGGACTCTCCAAACACTGAGAAATAATGAATATTCCAATTATAGGCCTTATCCACAGTTTCCCTACCTATACGTTTTGTACAAAATCAGAATATTGATTAAGCTGATGGACAAATAGTGGAACATGTTTTTATCAAATACATTTCATGTAAATGGTAATATATATTCATCCATTTGTCAGCTGATGTATATTTTCATTTAGTATATATGCTGCTTTTTAAACAAAGGTTCTGAACCTATGGATTATAACTGCTTTGGGAAACATTTATCTCCACAAACAGTTACATTACAATTCTAACTAGTAGAAAAACTCTAGTTGTGACATAATAACAAAAATAACCTTATGGTTTGGAAACCACAACACAAGGAACTTCATTAATGTGTCCCAGCGTTAGGAAGGTTGAGAACCACTATTTTAAATAATACTTTCATGGTAAATTTGTGGATTTAACACATTTATACATAGAGGTGCCAATATCTATGTGATATCTTTGTAGAACACACAGAGCTGTTCAAAATTTTAGTTTTGAAATACTATCATATAATTTTCCAAGATGTCTAGTTGATTTTAATGTTAAGTATCTTTTTTTTTTTAATTTAACAGTTTTATAGTGTCTACTGTTTTTGTTGTTTTGCTTGGTTTTTTGTTTGCTTGTTTAGCATTTTTTCTTCTTATTCATTTTACATTCATCTCACTGTCCCCCTACAAGTTACCCCCTTCTGCAATACTTCCTCCCATCCCCCTTCCATTGTCCTTGGAGAGCTGCCCAGCCCCCATCCTTCCACCTCTGTGAGGGTAGGCTCATTCTCTTCCACTGAGGCCAGAGAGGGCAGCCCAGCTAGAAGAATATATCCCAAATGTAGGCAATAGCTTTTGTATTAGCCTCCAGTAATAGCCTCCACTCCAGTTGTTGGGTCTACACATGAAGACTAAGTTGTGTGTCTGCTATGTATGTTTAGAGAGGCCTAGGTCTAGCCCATGTATGCTCTTTGATTAGTGGTTTAGTCTTTGAAAACCTCAAGGGTTCAGGTTAGTTTACTTTGTTGATCTTCCTGTGCAGTTCCTATACCCTCCGGGCTGCAATCCTTCCTGCTATCCTTCCATAAGAATCCCCAACCTTCATCCACTGTTTGACAATGCGTATTTCAGTCTTTCTTAGTCAGATGCTGGGTGGAGCCTCTCTGAAGACAGCCATAATATACTCTTATTTGCAAGTACAACCAAGCATCATTAATTGTGTCTTGGATTGGTGCTTATCCATGGGATGGGTCTCAAGTTGTGCAGTTCATTGATTGGCCATTCCCACAGTGTCTACTTCATACACCTTCTTTGTATTTTTTGTAGACAGGACAAATTTTGGGTTGAAAATTCTGTGAGTGTCAATCCACTGGACTACAGGACATGGCTACTTCTGACTTTATATCTCAAATTTTGTAAGTCACCTCCATTGATTCTTGGGCACCTCCTTTATCCCAGATCTCTGTCTAAAACTGGAGACGCTCTCACTTACCAACCCTGTCAGTTACAAATTTTCCTTCATTCTCCTGGCCATCTGTCCATTTCTCCTGTCCCTCTTCACACCTCATCCTTAATTCCCCATTCCCATTCCCATCTCCTCTCCCGCCCAGTTCCCTCCTTTTTTTTTAACCTCTTATGACTATTTCATTTCCCCTTCTAAGTGAAATTCAAGCCTGACTTCTTTATTAATTTCTTTTGGTCTGTGAAGTACAGCATGAGTATCCTATATTTTGTTTAAGTAACTATAAGTACTATTTCAGTAGTTTAATGATGAAAACTTAACTAGTCTGAAGAAAAAAAATAAGAGAAGTTTAATTTATTTTGTGCTTTTAGGCAAAGTTGAACAACAAATAACATTTTGAACAGCTATCTAATATACTATAATGCTATAAAAAAAAAAACCCTCAATTTAACAATGTGTTTTGATGGTATGTTCTTAGGAACTAATCACACTTACTTTTTTATTGTTAGTAATTATGCTCAGAGTAAAATATAATTGTTTGCCATAGTCTTACACATACATTTGACCTTTACAATTATGAATCCAGTTTGAGAATGTATCTAGAAAATAAAATATAAGAGAAAGTCCAGTTTACAGCTTGTGGAACATTTGATCATGGTCCCTAGTGATGTGGAAAGCGTGTTCTTAATGTGGCAAATGGCAATTCTTTCTTCTATTATATAGTAAGTAGGTGCCATTTGTTTGTTTGCTTGCTCATCTATTTTTGCTAATATATTATTTTCTGTTTTGTGGTTCTCTTTGCTATATACTTCATACCACAGTGGCATTCAGCCATAGTTCAGAAAGTTCACTTATTTTCTAAGAACAAGGCATCTATGATGTATTTTATTTGAAAAAAATACTTGTCTGAGACAAATTTTGTTCAGTTACACTTTACAGTACTGGGGGTCATTAGTGTAGTGTTAGGAGTCAACCATGCATAACATCTACAGAATAGCCAAAGTAAGTTGCCAATCACTACATGATCTGCACAGTGCTAAGGCATTAGTTACAGTGTGTGATAATTCTGGGGAATAAAGAGGACATGCTAAAACTTACAGATTTATAGTTTTTAAAATAAAGAGTGAGATGAATGTTGCTACTCTCATAGGCATTGTACCAGTATAACACATTTAGGAATACAAAGCTTAGACCCAGTCCTTCTTTAACTTTTTTTGACTGATTTGAGATGGTCAGCCTGTGAGTTAAGGGACTATAGCAAATTCATGGCTTGGAGTTTATTTTAAGGGTGTACTCTATGTTTTATTTAGAAATAGCTGAGTGGAGTTAACAGGCAACAGTCCAGATTACCTTACATGGATAGTTGGTTTTCAAAACATCAGAAATCCTTAGGATTGACATGACAAACATTTCTGTATTAATGTTCATTTTCATTAGAGAACTGTCTGCTCCGGACAGCTTCCTATATTGAATTCTAAGAAGAAATTGAGCATCCTTGGGGTTACTCCAGTTGTGGTGAGACAGCCACTAGGCAAGAACTGCCTCTTTCCTTCTACAGACAAATTACTGTCCAGAAAAGGACACACTTGCAGAATAGTCGACTGATTATATCTGCCTAGACAGAGTAATCAGCCCTCAATAATTCTGTAGCACTAAGGTTTATCAGATGATCCTGGGCCAGAAGGCAGAAGAACAGATGCTCCAACGTTTTGAAGTAGAGCGAGTGTCCGGGTGTTCAGAGGTCTCTATAAATTGGCTAAGTTTTAGAAGCTATGCTTTGTGCTTCCCAAAATTATAGTTAACTCAGTCATTCTGGATTTCTGATGGGGTTGAATACTTATAGCTATTTACCTTGAGAGAAAAGATTTGAGTGGATGGTTGGCAGCTGACATTCATCCTAAAGCCAGGTTCAGAACTAAATGTTTTAGTTAGGATAGATGTCAGAGGAGCTGGTTAGTCAACAAAAGGAGGGACTGGGTATTAGGACTATCTTGTACCTCACTGGTACAAATTGGCATAATTATGCTCTAATTGTATTTTGAGAGAAAAGTTTCATTTTAACAGGAAGGGTGATGTGTAGGAGGAGCTAAGGTAGGAGGAGTACTGAGAGGAAGAAAAGGCATAAGAAGAGGAGAAGAAGAAGGAGAGGAGAAGCTAGGTGATGAAAGAGAGAAAGAGGGGGGAGACAGGGAGGCAGATATTCATGTATCTCTACCAGTCAAAGATAGTTGTTATATCTAGGTTGGTCAGTGGGTTACACCTCTGATTGAACAATTCCAAACTTATAAAGCCTATTAACATTATTTTTAAAAAAATGTATAAATGCAAAAAGGAAAAGGGGGCATGGGATAGGGGTTTTCTAAGGGGGGGGATGGAGAAAGGGGATGACATCTGAAGTGTAAATAAAATATCTAATAAAAAAATAAAAAAAAATAAATAAAAGGCTTTTCTTAATCTTGTTTTACCTTGGACCTCTTCCTTAGAGAAGACTTTGAGCAAGATGGCACTTTTTAATTCATAGATACTCCTTACAAAGCAATGCAGACTCATACATTCCCATAAATAGTCCATCACTAAACCCTTCCTCTCACACCTGCATACCGCAGATAACATCTGAACTTATTGGTTATGTCTGGGTCTTCATCCTACCCCCCCATTTCTGACATAGTCTGTGTGTCTTATCTTCAGCTGGGGACACATGGGTAGTAATTAAAGGGCCAGAGGTAGTGATGCAAATGAGAGAGAGAGAAATTTCAATATCACTAAAAAAAAAAATCAAGTCTTGGGATCTTTGATCCAAATGGAGCCAAACAACTTCAATAATCCATCTAAGTGGGAGTCATCATTAAAGGAATGTGTTTTATAAATACATTCTTTAAAATATCTTGAGTGATATTGTTAAGGGCCTTTTATGCCTTCTAAGATAAAATATATTACTTTTTAAAGCAAGACGCTATTAAAAGAACCTTAAAATGAAAGGCAATAATCTTAACTTCCACCCTGGCCATCCCTTCTCCCTATCCACTGCTTCCTGCTTTTGTTTCTGTTTTTATTTCGTGTGTGGTTCCCTCTCCTCCTCAAAATAATATGCATAGAACACATCCCTTTTTTTAAAAATCTAAAATAATTACATCATTTGCCCTCTTCCTTTTCTTTCCTCTAACCTCTCCCTTCCTCCTTCCCTCTCAAATGCCTGGCCTCTTTTTCTTTAATTTTTATTGTTACACATATATTCATAACTATATAAATGCTGCCTATTCAGTCCATTTAGGTCACTTGAATGTATGTTTTTGGTGCTGACTCTGATATTCAATAACGAGTTAAGAGGCTCTTCTCTAGGGAAGAATATTTTGCCTGTTCCCCTCATTCCTTAATCGCCTGCAGCCTCATGATGCTTTCCCCTGTTATGTTAGTATATGTTACAGTTGTCACAGGCATATAAAGCAGTCTTGATCAGTACTTAAATATTTACTGTTGTTCAGAACAATAAGGATTTGTTTTCATTTTTCTTTGCTGGTTGTACTTTCATCTGCCAATAGTCTTTAATTGCCTGTTATTCTACTATGCTATATTTGAATCTCTCATATTCTGCCTATTGAAAATAAATTTGCTGATATTACCCCTGGAAAAATATCTAATAAATGAAAAATAAATAAAATAAAATAAAATAAAATAAAAAGCATGATAAGATTTTAAATTGGAATAATTTGATCTTATGTACCTCAAAATGACAAAATATTACTTTTCTTGACCGACGCTTTTTGGCATAAAGAGTTCAAAAGACAATAGAATGTGAATAATATAAATGTAAAACATACAGCTGTGTAAACTTTTTAAAAGTAGTTGTTATTGAAAAAGTATTGTAAACAACATCAGGTTTTCCTCATGACCAGTATAGATAATTTTTAAAAATGTATTAATAATTAAATTTATCTAATGTTCATTACATTTTAATTGGAAAAGTATAAATAGAGCACTATAAGGATATATTTTATATTTATTTTCTCTTGGTGATTAATACTTTGTACAAAAAGGTACGTAAAATGGTAATTTATTTTTATTATATTTGTAAACCACTGCATCGTTATTTTTTGAGGACTATTTTATCCACATCTCCAACTGCTAGAATTTATGAATCACTGAAAAGTCTCCATAGTTAGGCAGTTTCAAACTGCCGCATCATATATATATGGCTTTTAAATTTTAATTTTTATGTGGTAATATGTATGTCAATTTTTTCTCTTGCAATAGCTGTTTCATTGCTAATTTAATTGTAGCTTCCACTGAAACCACAACTACAGATTCGCTCTCAGTTAATTCATTCATGTTTTGAAGGTTTCATTGGTTGTCAATTATTTCAGCCAAACAAAAATGAAATCGATCACTATATACATCTGAATAAAGTATAAATGTAGATGAAATTTTAAATCCTTAAGCAAAGATTTCACTTGCTAGATTATATGCCAAAACTGTGTTTATCCATCAGAAATGTGTGGATATTTCACTGTTGATCCAGTGCTGCTGGTCCACTTTCAACTAAAAATTTATTTATAACTTGTAACAAATTCAATCCAGACAAAATTCCAGCACTGAAAAGGGAAAATAGGAAGAACCCCTAACCAAGAAGATATTGACTTTCTATGTGAAAGGTAAAGTCAGTTTTCTACAATAGAGAGACACTTGATATATCATCCACACTCCAAGGAAGTTCTTTTACTTAAAAGGAGTTGACCAACAAAGGTGAGAGAATTTTTTGTTTATGTTCTTCTGCCACTTTAATGTACAACATTTTTTATATTTTACCACATTTGTATTTTTTTTTCCTTTAAAAAATATTGATTTAGAGAAAGACAGACTAGAAAATTGGGTGTATACTGAGGTGGGGAGAATCTGGAAGAACTTGGAGAAGAGGAAAGTGTATAATCAAAATATATTGTGTGTAAATTTTTTAAAGGAATAAGAAGCAAATAAATACATGTAGCATGATCTTTATTAAATTATATTTTATTAATGGCATATTGTAAAGACCATCTTTTGAATCTGATGTTGATTTTGGCACATGTTATTTATCTGGTGGACTATTTGTAATTAAAATGAATTTAGTTTATTTTTATGTTTCTTTATAGTTTTATATCTTTGTGTATATATATACCTGATTGTGAGTGCAGTATGCTCTGAAACCCAGAAGAAAATGTTTGATTCTTTAGGGCTCAAGTATTAGTGTGTGTTTTGGTTATACCAGATAAATAATTCTCCAAAGGCATGCTCTTAATCAGCCCTTCAACCAGTTTCTAGGGTCTGTTCTCTAATTGTTCACTGTGTGGTTTAAAAAACCAATACAAAATAAAACAAAACAAAAACCGAACCACTTGTGATATGGCTTGACAATTACTCTAGATTCATTTATTTTATTTTATGAAAGTTTTACCCACATATATGTATATGTAGTGAATATATTCCATGCCTACTCTTCAGAAGAGAAGATTCCCCAAAAGTGGAATTATAGACGGTTTTCACACACCAGCTGTGTTAAGAAACCTAAAACATACATATTCAACAAAACCAATAAGAGCTACTAATTTTCTAGCCACCTCTGATTCCAGAGTAGGCTTCAGCAAGCATGATGTCAGAGTCTCTGGGTTGTATTTGAATTGTCTTAATTGTTCAAGCCAGACAAAATAACTCTCACTTTGCCTCATACTCCAAAATATGCAGTTAAAAGTAAAATAAGTATTCAAGAAAAAATTGTCTTAACTTGTTTTCCGTGGCCATAGATTATGAACTCTCTGTTAAAAGTCAAGTTACTAACAATTTCACTAGACAATTTAACTGACAGAATTGAGACAGCATGAACCAGAAAATATATTCCCTCATTAAAAGTGCTGACAGCTTTTTGATCACGTTACTAGGAAAGAAAGGCTGTACATATCTATTCCATCAGATCTGGGGACTACTAGTGAGAACATAATCATTAGAGTTAGTATATTATTTTGGACACAGAGGCATACTTACAAGTGCATATGAATCATAGTTAATATTTTAAGTCAAACTCTGCAGTTTCACTGGTAATTGTCTTTCTTCTTCTAACTGCCTTTCCTATTGTCATTTACTCAATTTCACATTCTTCAGTGTTTTCTAGACCAGATTATGTAGTAGATAAAACTAAAGATTCAGATTAAAATATTAGCAACACAAAGATTCTCTAATGCTTCAGAACATAGCTACTGCATTGGGGTTCCATTTTAAATTAATAGAGAAGCAAAATCTTTAGTATTCATGCATTTTAACAAGAATTCTATGACAGTTCTTTAAGTAAGACAAGCATTTTAAAGAAGCTTGACACATTGTACTCTGATCAAACAAAATTTAATTCTAAATTTTTATTCATTACAAACTTTATTATCTAATTATTATCTAATATAACACATTAAAAAATTCCCATGTTCAATATTTCTTACCTTTCCATTCACAGTTTTGGTTTTCACATTTGAATCTTTTACTTAAATGATGCATCGAATGTTTCTAAATGTGGGAAAGTAAAATCTACCATTCAGCAGTTTTCTCTATAAAAGTATGACTTAATCATCTTTAATTATCATTATTACATGTGTTGAGACTCTCTGCATAAGCATATGACTATGCATTAGCATAAATGTATTTCAAAATTATTTCTAATGTTTATAATTAACGCATCTTACCTGAACACTAAACATGACATCATAAAATCATGAGTGTTTATATTTTTCCCTAAAGTTATAATTTCTGAAAAAAATTGCTTTGTTTATGAGAATGCAGCATATGGTTAGTACTTTGTCATGTAAGTATGTTCTATAAATCTGACCCAATTAAGAATAATACTCTATCAGGATTTGTGTTCTAATTCTTTTTATTTATGATAATGATATTTTTAATGGTTTAATGATAATAAAATACTTTTCCTATAAAAATATAATACTAAATTAATTTAATGTATTTAATTCATAATTATGAGTATACATTTTAAAGACCTTACAAAAGACAAAACCTTGAGTACTTTTGTATTTTTGTACTTGGTTGCCATACTATAATCATGATTATTTCAGAGAAGACAATTACTTATATAAAAGCCATTCTCTTAAAATGATCAAACTAAAGTAACCCCCCACATACATCTCTTTGGAGATTAAAACTGTTTGAAAAGCTATATATATATATATATATATATATATATATATATATATATATATGAAGTATACATACTCTTGCCAAAGAAGTATGTACAAAATTGGTTCTTGTGATTTTCTACATTACTGGTACTGTCTAATGTGAATCATTTCTATAGTCATTAATAATCATGAAGTAATTCCATTTTTTGCTTCATGTTAGCACATATATCACAGAAACAAGTATTTGATAAATGTAATGAATTACTTTTGTAAGTTTCACTTACATGATTATTATAAGAGCTTCACAAAGGGTACAAGTTTATAGATGAATGTATTTCCAAGCAGCATATGATTAAATGCCTTTGGTAGTGTGTGAGAGAAGATAAACAGAGCTAAAATTCAATTTATTTTCTTCTTCTGGAAAAATATTCATGAGACAGGCTTCTAGGTTTGTAAAATACAGCCTAAATTATTATGTGCAGTCAGACTTCTATGTAATAGATGAGTGCTTTATTCTGTGTAATGGTAATTTAGCAAATGTTTGCATTTCTCGACTCAAACACCTTATCAGTCCCCATGCTTTGGTAACTGTTTTAATATAATATTTGATAACAAGAAAAGTTTAGAGGATTTTTCTTCCTTTAAAACCTCATCATCATGTATCATCTTTCTCTTTCTGGAAATAGTAACTAGGGTGATAATATATCTCATTTCACTCTGATTTTTATTTTCAGATGTTTATTAATGAATGCCACTTACTCTATTGTTGATAATTTGTTATTGTTGTTTCTGATGAGATTTTAAAATATCTATGTGTTACCTATCTTAAGTACTTTTAATGATTTTTTGGGGGGGATTTCACATCCTGCACCCCAATCCTTTCATGTCTGCTCACTCAACCTTGTGACCTCCCCCATAAAACATTAAAATAAAAATTATAAAGTAAAATAAAACTAGTTTATCTGTAGACTCATTGGAGAATGATCAAACTTTTAATGGCCTGCATCTCAAATGGAACGAAATAATTTTCCTTTTGTATCCCCACCAGATGCCATTAATTATGAGAGCTAACACCAGCATAATTATCTCACTGTATTTCTTTTTTTATTAGTCATTTTATTTGTTTACATTTCAAATGTTGTCCCATCTCCCAGTTTTCCCGCCTCAAACTCTCCACCCCACCCCTTTCCCTTTGCCTCTAAGAGGGTGTCCTCCCACTCACCCACCCACTCTATCATCCCTCTTCTCTGGCGCATCAAGCTTCTACAGGACCAAGCCCCTCCCCTCAAACTGCTACCAGATGAGGCAGTCCTCTGCTACACATACAGCAGGAGTTTAAGAGTTCTCTTTGATTGGCTTCTTTTTTCTGCTGCTATATTTTTGTGAGGGGAGGCTGGTTGAGGGGCTACAGGCTATCACAAAAGCATTCTATGTCCTTCCCTTTCAGCAATATGTCTGTAATCATGAATACCACGGCAAACGTAGTTTCCATGGTCTTTACAGTCAGTTGGATGAGGGAACATGGGCAGCCACAGGGTTTCTGGTGACAGTACAGATAATCTATATCTATATACCTATATCTATATATCTATATACCTATATCTTTATATCTATATATTTATAGATATAGGTATATAGATATATAGATATAGGTATATAGATATATCTTTATATCTATATATTTATAGATATAGGTATATAGATATATAGATATAGGTATATAGATATATAGATATAGGTATATAGATATATAGATATAGGTATATAGATATAGATAGATAGATAGATAGATAGATAGATAGATAGAGATAGATAGAGATAGATACATATATCTTGCTCTACCTCTTTCATGGGAAATTTTAAAGCCCTAAAGAAATTTGTCTGAAAGAGGACTTATTTTATTCTTGTCAAACAGTAGGTTATGTACATATTAGATATAGAAGGTGTTGGCTCCTAATTTCTGTTCACATAAAAATTCATTCCTTTTTTTTGCTTGGTAGCTATCTAACAATAGCTTTTATTCCTTCTCATCTTCTTTCTTCCATTTCCCCCCTCTTTAGAAGTGTATAGATATTAAAGTTTATCACACATTGATAATTTTACTAGTTTTTACAGCTCTAGAGTTCACATAAAGGTTCCATTTGAAATCTTAGTCAAAATTAGAATTTGCTGAGTTGTTACTTATAAATGCACTGACGGTTTTTAAGTTGCTAAGATGAAACCAGCACTGACTTGCTTGTATTTTGTATATTGATGAGCAGCCAATGTTTCATATATGAGTTGACACAGTGACAAAAACCTACTTAACTATTTGAATACTAAGGTCTGAATCACATAGGATTTAAAAATCTGCATGAAATGAGAATATTTCTGAGTTTATGATTGACTTAAAACCTAATGAATTGTTGGCTTCTCTCCGGGATATGAAAATTTGTAAGCCTAAGATAAATATCATTTCTCTTCTCTGTTATGAATCTATTTTTGTATTATGTATCTTTTATATGAATGAGTTTGGAGATATTTATTGACTGCATTTTATATATTTATTTTGTTTGCTTACTTTTTGTGCCTGGATAAAGGCCCTCAAGGAATGAGAACAAGCTCCATAGTGGAGCATATCTTTGAACCTCTGATCTTAATGATTTTACATGTTCAACACAGGGTGTGGAGTGCATATACTATCACTCATTTCCACTTCATAGAGTTCTGTGGACCAAAGACAAGGCTTTTTTTAAAAGCCTTAATACAATTGAACTTAATACAATTCTTTGAATGCTTTTGATAATGAGAATATGTAGAATGAGTGCTTTGTTTATTTCCAATTACTCTAATTATTTGGTATAAGTACAAGTAAACATATACATTCCATAATATATAATTATCAAGGAATATTATCAAGGTTTATTTCAGTTTACTTAAAGCTTTTGAAATATCATATGGCTACACACACACAAACACACACACACACACACACACACACACACACACACACTTTCCTAAATACAATAGCACAATATGGTTAGCCTTTAATACATTACTTGCATCTATGTTTTCAGAGCTAACCATTTTTATTGTATAATCACTTGATATGGTCTTATTAGGAAGACAATTTATCCTGTTTGTATTATTTCTACAACATTTTTAATGAAATAAGTTAAAATAATCTATTTAAGCATGTGCTATATAAATAACATGACACAGACTAAGATGGTTATATTTATGTATCTAGAAATACACACATATGTATATATATGCATATATGTGTAATATATTGTTATTATTAATAATTGATGAAAAAGAAGTGATGAAGTTGAAGAAAAGCACAACAGAGTTAAGGGTTAAATAGCAGTGTTTGTAAAGAAGAAAAGGAAAAAGGAAATAATAAATATATATTCTAATAAATAAATAAATAAATAAATATCCCTTACAAAAATGTTGTTTGCATACTATGTACCAAGATGCTTAAAAAGCTTGCACATAACAGCAGATATTTGAGGTGTTGGCAAAGGTTCTAATGAAGCTGGGTGTTGTTCAAGGCTTCAGTGATTTCATGATTTGCATAATGAGTTGTGTCCTTTAAATTAATGAATCCCCAGGTACCTAGTTCCTGGGGATAAATAAAATGTATACTTTAAAAATGAGATGTATTTGTCTCTTAGGCACACAAAAACTGTTGAATAAGAAGTGGTCATACATTAATTACCAGACCCTCAGAATCCATACATCTGTTCCTAATCATCGTGCGTCAGAGACTCTTTGGGGTCTCCTTTCTAAATTTAGCAGTGATAAATAACAGTTCCTTATCATGTCTAAAAATAAAGAAATTAATGGCAGTAGTGAAGTTTGCTTAGGATCTAAAGTAAGATTATTATAATAATTTCAAAATTGTTCATAAACATGCTTAGAAAATGATTCAGGACCTGAGAGGAGATGATTAATGGGTAAAGATTTTGCTGTGCAAACAAGAAAACCTGATCCTGGATCCCTGCAGTCCAAGTTGTACCCAGTACACTGTATGCAGATATTACCCCAGTGCTGCGGAAACTAAGACAGAAGCATTGCAGGGGATATGAAACCAGACACTCTAAGCAGAAGGTGAATTTCAAGTTCAGTAAGGGATTGTTTAAAAACTAATGTAGACAACAGTAGATGACAGAAATTACATGGAATTCTAGACTCCACCTGATGTGTGAGTATGCACACATAGCCACAAAAATAGATACATGGGCACACACGCAGACACAGATACACACACAAACACCAGATAAAAATAAAGAAAATACATCATTCTGAGTTTAGTAATTACCTTTTATTAAGACACTTGTGCTTTATTTGATGTTTCTTTGCTTTCATACAATCAAAAAGCAATGGTGGTGCCAGTTATATGCTAAGAGGCATGTGTTATTTGTATAGAACATGAGAGGGTTTCTGAGATATAAACATTGTTCAGAAACTATATGGTGTAACTATGTTCCAGCTGCTTTTAATTTCTGTATTTGTGTTTGAATGCGTTCATTATATTTTTCTGCTTGAAAATAAAATAAGAAAGACAGATGAGCCAGGCAGTGGTGGTGCACGCCTTTAATCCCAGCTCTTGGGAGGCAGAGGCATGTGGATTTCTGAGTTTGAGGCCAGCCTGGTCTACAGAGTGAGTTCCAGGACAGCCAGGACTACACAGAGAAACCCTGTCTCGAAAAACCAAAAAACCAAAAAACAAAAAAAACCAAAAAAAAAAAAAAAAAAAAAGAAAGACAGATGATTCCTGAATCCTGCTTTAGAGACAAATAATATTCACTATACCTAGAAATGAGTTCAAAATAGCTTCTCAGTGAAATTTGTTTCAAAAAATTACTTCTACTTTTAGCATTACACACACACACACGTGTATAATGCTAATCACACATATGTGTGTGTGTGTGTGTAAGTACTACAGGAACATATTTAGGTTCCTAGAAATCTTTTTTGCTTCAAATAAAAACGGGTTAATTATGCCAGACAAAATAGGTAATACTTATAAGGTTATGAAATCCACGTTACACTGGAGAAAACAAATTTATGCAATATTAAGTGTGTTTTTATTTTAATTATGGTTAATATCATGAAATTATTCTGAAAAGGTCATTATTCTTGTGCACATTTAATCTTAATTTTAAAAATTGCTAGTTGTTTTAAAGCACCAGAAATATCCAACAAAAGCAAATCTCCAACAAAAAGCAAAACACTAGTGTAAGTAATAATACTCAGCGTTATTTAATAGTTATTTTTAATTATTAGATTTTAGATAGTAAATATTCTTATCATATTCATGGTTTTTATTTGAAATTCAATATGGAGCAGAGAAGCTACTTCCTCAAGGGCATACCAGTAATAGAAATGATTATGTGAACCTAATATCTCTGACATCATATCCTGTATTAAACATGAAAGGTGTACTGTTGCCTGGCAGTGGTGGCGCACGCCTTTAATCCCAGCACTTGGGAGGCAGAGGCAGGCGGATTTCTGAGTTCGAGGCCAGCCTGGTCTACAGAGTGAGTTCCAGGACAGCCAGGGCTAAACAGAGAAACCCTGTCTCGAAAAACCAAAAAAAAAAAAAAAAAAAAAAAAGGTGTACTGTAATGGTGAATGGTAAATTCAGATGGCGGTAAATATGAGTCAGCCATTGCTGTAATGACCACTAGCAAATAAACAATGTCAAATGTGGACGACCAAAATACTTAATATACTGATAATGGAACAGATGGGTAGCAAGCACAATGATCTGTCCTTTAAAGATAATTGCTTTAATTTAATTCTTTTTGTCTCAGGAATTGCCTTGTTATCCCTTTATAGGCTTTCTTATTTTATTAGATAAATGTAAGGCTTAAATAGAAATTTATTAAATGATTTTTAACAGTTAAGCACTAAAGTGTTTTTTTTAATAAAAACTTTTATAGCAAAACTTTTAAATTGATTTTTTTCATTACAATAGCTGCTTGTCCATTCACTGAATTTGAGTAGGTCTTATGAAAATTATGTAATGAATGGCATGTTTAACTTAGTATATTTGTGGCTACAGCTTATATTAAAGTAACTAATATGGGAAAATTCAATCTTCCCGTTAGTACATTATACCATTTAAATATAATTTAAAAGATTGCAGAACAATAGACTCTGCTTAATAAAATATAAAACTTGCTTTATTAAAGTGACAAAAACATCGTTGCCATCCTTCAAAGTCTTTGAAACCTTCACACACGTCTGTAACCCACAGCCTGTTAGCAACTGGGCCACATAATTCCTGAAATAAAGAGATATGACTAAATTTCCTTTATGGAATACACATCAAATATACTAGATTACAAAACATCTGCCATTGTCACTTAGAATGAATGTTCTAATAGAATTATAAGAAAAAAAAATCCATATTTCTGTAAGGAATACAAGAATTTGAAAACTAATTTAAAAGATAAACAGTCCAGCCAAGTAACTGTCAAGATAGAAATCATGAGTGATGCTTTTCACAGAGAAACAAAATGACGCTTCATTACAAACTCTCTTTCCACTTGAGTGACCTTTAGCAGCCTCCTCAATAACCTCAAACTTTGTAAAGAGAATGCAGTATGCAAGCAGAGTCTGGACCAAACTCTCTTTTTAAAACTTAGGGAATCTAAAGAGACTTTCCATGATGCTGATAATTGCGATTGTTGAATATTGAAATCTAATTTCTCTTTATGTCTTCCTGAGATCTGAGAAGCACCTAGGAGGTACATATATTCATATACATATACATATACATATACATATACATATACATATACATATACATATACATATACATATACATACACGTGTGTGTGTGTGTGTGTGTGTGTGTGTGTGTGTGTGTTCAGGTGTGTGTGTGTATGTGTGTTGTAGTTCGGTCAATTGCTGCAATGTATTCACGTGCTCAATTCTATATCCCTAGATTTGGTTTCCCTAAGATGAGCAAATTCCCAACTACAACAGCTTTTTTTTGTGTGTGCAAGCCTTGCTCCTCAGTGTAAAAATGTTGGTTAAATAAAAATGGCTACAATCAATCACTGGGGAGAATAGAGAGAGGTGGTATTTACATTAACAGTCTCTGGGTCAAAGATCTGAACCACCAAGAGAGGAGAAAAAGAAAGGAGAAAGGAGGAAGGTGACAGAAGGAGCAGAATGTCTCCATTATACCCGGAGCATGTGCCTAAACAATGTAGACCCTGAAAAAAGGCTGGTCAAGTAGAAATAACTGAGGAAGACAAAAACAGCAAGTATTTGAATAGCATACCTGAAAAAAAAAAGCCTGTCTAGCCATTAAAAATTATATTAGGGTTAATCCCTAAGTAATTTTGTAAAAGCCAAATCAATAAATCATAGTCTGAGTCTCATTCATTTGGAAGATAGATGAGGAAAGAAATAATTTAATTATATTATACACATTTACACACAGTATAATTTCAGCAGTAGTGAATGCTAGATTTTTAGTGGGAGGATTGATATTTTAATAAAATTTAAGAAAAGATCTAAAATTGTGCCTTTAAGCTATATTATTGCTTTTTACTTATATATGTACATAATCTCTGTCAACGATTTATGTACATAATTATTTATCGATTCATATTTCTTTTTCAAGGTATTGGCTAGTATACGATCAAAATACCTTTCCTAGAATAAGAATATTGCATGTGTGTTTGTTGAAGTGCGTTTTCTAATTCAAGAGTAGTCGTGAACACTTCTTTCTTTGTGTTTGTTTATATTTCAAATCCTTCAGCTTTAACTTTTCGTTTTTCGGCCATGGAGCTAAATAATAAGCTAGAGATTGCTGTTGTGGGACACATAATGTCTGCTGTGCCATTCAGCATGGAAAGGAAATCACCTGTGGCTAGTTTGAAGTTTGTTCCTGAAATAGATGGGGATCTGCCATCACCTGGCTGATGCAGTAGAGGTTAAGCCGTCCCTTTTATCTCCGCCAGACTTGTAGGGGAGCTTTTGTTTAATCTTGATGAAAAAAAGATCCCAGGGTAAAAGCAAAATGGGTTCCCTGCAGAATTGAAGCCTCCAAATGGTCATAAAAAATGTATGCAGGTAAACATCATTTATACAGTATTGCTTTAGAGCAGATTACAGGGCTCATGGTGTGTGCCATAGACTCCATGGGGGAATTAGGTGGAAAACAGTTTCTGCTTCCTTGGAAATTGTGTCTGGAAAACATGCCTAAAACACTTGCTAGAAGTAGTCTCTGTGCAGAATTTGAAATCACACTGCTTTAAAGTACAGTGCACAGAAAGGAATAAAAATCAACACAGTTTTCTACAGTATATTCATTTTAGATAATAAAATCTACTGGGTTTTATAAGCAAAAAGAATGGTTTATTACAGCATTTTGTTTATTTAAAATCTTGGAAAACATTTTTGATTTTAAAGAGTGCATTAAACCATTATACTAAAGAATAAAATATAACATGGAGATGCTAGGTATTTGAAATATGTTTTAGCCATCATAGGAGATTCATTTCTGCATAAAACATTGAAGAATAGAGAACATAGTTCTACATCTATAGAAGAGCAATTTCACTACTGTCATAATAAAATCTATTTATGTAGTGTGTGTGTGTGTGTGTGTGCTACTAGACATTTAGTCAAGAATTGTTGGTGAAAATCAAAATCATAACCAACAAGAGAGTTTATATTACACAGGTAAAACTACAGATCTCAGTACGTTAAAAAAAACAATTAACATTCATGTATGCTTTGTCCCATGCTTTAAGTCCACTAATTTTGAGGTAGAGAAAAACTGATCTTATTTTATTTAGTGAATATATCCCTGTCTGCTTATATAGAAACATGCTACGTTGAAAGAATAATCAGAAAAAAATATCTTAAAAATATCTTGAAGACTGTCCGTGTTATCTCTGACATCATTGAATCAACACAACTATTTTTAATTTTTTA
The DNA here is from genome assembly GCF_011762505.2 of Arvicanthis niloticus. Taxonomy (NCBI): domain Eukaryota; kingdom Metazoa; phylum Chordata; class Mammalia; order Rodentia; family Muridae; genus Arvicanthis; species Arvicanthis niloticus. The sequence continues at coordinate 12,673,660 of NC_047660.1, read as the reverse complement.
TTGGCTATTCTATTTATTTACATTTCAAAAGTAACCCCTGTTCTGATTTTCCCCCAAACACCCTTATCCCCTCTCCTGTCCTCCCCTGTTTCTATGAGGGTGCTCCCTCCCTCATCCACTTGCCTCACCACCATAGCATTCCTCTATGCTGGGAAATGAGTCTCCAGAAGACCAAGGGCCTCCCCTCCCATTGATGCCAGATAAGACCATCCTTTGCTACATTTGCTGCTAGAGCCGTGGGTCCCTCCAAGTGGATAAGCATAACTATTATCAAAAAGTAACATTTTTATTTTTTCATAACTTTTTTGAAGACCTATAGTTTTCCCATACTGATAGTTATTATATAAATAATTAGTTCTTCATATCATAATTACAAATTGACTTGATAATGAACTTAATCAACTCTCTAAAGGAAATAACCCAATATTTATTCTTGAAATTGAAATATTGGGAAGTTGACAGGAAAGAGAAGTGAATGAGTCCTTAGTCCACAGCTCACAATCACTCTATAGATTCTGTATCTCAGAATTCATAGAACTTTGAGCTTTAAATAGCTATTTTTTCTATTCTCTAGAACAGAAACCTTTTGCTAAGTACTAAGTATTTGACCTAATTGGGCATTCAAAATGATCTGTTTGATAATACTATAATATTTATGTCACCAAAGCCTTTCAATATGTATTCATCGTCATTATTATTAGCTAAAATAATTATTAAAAGAAAAAATTCATTATCTTTACTATCTTTCTAACAGTCATGCTATATGAAGTCACTGTTACAATACCTTCTGTTATTATTCATCAGTATATTTAATTACTTACAGTTTCTAAGCTTTTATGTATAATTGCTTTATAGATTTTATATCAAAATAGTTATAGAATTTTTATGATGGGAAATAAAAGCATTATATTCTAGCTATATTTATAACTAAATTTTAAAAACTGTAAAACATGTTAAATGAAATTTTATTTGTGTATATACACATATACAAGACAAAATAATTAGATATCTATGAATTTTCATTAAAATAAAGAATTACACTCATCATATCCAGAGTTATTTGAAGCCAAATATCAATACAGTTGGGAAACAGTAACAATAACACTTACCTAAGGTTTAGACTTCAATTTTTACAACAAATTCACAGGAAGGTCTTTTCTGTTCACTCCAGACAAGATGAGAGGTTCCTTTTCACAGGAATTCAATACATCTTCCACTCTTAAGAGGAATACTGGGTTTAGCTCTTCATTGAAAGTCTGATAGATTTCTGCACTAAAACCTGACTCTGAGCTTTTTATTTGTTGGGAGATTGTTAATGACTAGATGTATTTCTTTAGAGGTCATGATGCTGTTTAAAGAGGTTATTCAATTTTGATTTAAATATAGTAAATTGTACCTGTCTAGAAAATTGTAAATTTTGTTAAGATTTTTCAATTTTGTGGAGTATAGGCTTTTGACGTAAGACCTAAAGATTCTTAGAATGTCCTTGTGCCTGTTGTTATGTTTCTTTTTAGATTTCTGATTCTGTTTATTTGGATCCTATCTCTTTTTCTTTAGGTTAGTTTGGCCTAGGGTTTGTCTATCTTGTTGAATTTTTCAAAGAACCAGCTCTTGGTTTCATTGAATCTTTGTACTGTTTTCTTTGTCTGTAGCTAATTGATTTCAGCCTTGACTTTGATTATTTCTTGCTTTCTACTCCTCTGTAGTGTGGTTGCTTTTATTTATTTATTTATTTATTTATTCATATTTTTAGTTTTTTAGTTTCTTTTTCCTAGAGATTTCAGGTGTACCTTTAAATTGCTAGCTAGCATGAAATCTTTCTAATTTCCCTATGGAGGCCCTTAGTGCTGTGAATTTTACTACAAGAACTGCTTTCAAAACACAGAATCTACAGAATAAAAATACATATATTAAAAGTGGCAAGAGAAAAATGTCTGGTG